>NC_134357.1:348721974-349001974 GCF_048569485.1 Anomaloglossus baeobatrachus | reverse complement strand
TATGAATGGCTTGCATGTTGTAAGGCATACTGATCAATACTAGGCAGGACTGGGTTGCGACCTAGTCATCGATCAAGCTCTGATGCGCTCCCTAAAAACGGCAGGACTCACCAGAGGAAGTGGAATGTCCGATCATCAGAGGGCCTTGTGGACTGTCTGTGCGAGTATTCTCTTCCTACAGTGATGCAATGCAGGGTTTCACTCGCCAAAGCTTTGTCACCAGTGAACAACACAAGGAGGCAAGAACGTCAAGGACAAGAAGAGATTGTGAAGACCTGGAGAAAATTGCAGATAAACTCGAGACCTTTTCACCTTTCTCTGATGAAGTGTCTCTTCGCAACATTATCACCGGTGTCAATGCAAATAAGGATGTGAATGTCCATAACCTTTTCACCATTGGCAGAGAAATAGTGGCAACAATGGAGGGTCAAACACTGTTTTCAGTTAAGTACAAGCGGTGAATGAAAGCCAAGACCCTGGCATCCAGTGAGACAATTGATGTTTCTAAGGACAAAACAATACACCCAGCTCTTTTGTTCTAAAGGTTTCTTGTGGTGTCTCAAACTGCTGATCTTTCCCTTGATGAGGTGATGGCCTATGAACTTTCACCATACCCACCATCCCTCTGAGGCAAAACATCTCTTACGCAAACCAAACAAAGCACAACTGATGGCTGCTATAAAAAGAACAGCTCAGATGACGCAGTACTCAAGGATGTACCAGAAGGAACATTATGTTCTTGACTGAGGTTCTCTTCTCCATCGACTGAACTGATCAGAAGGAAAGATATCGATTTCAATCGCTGAAGACTATGCATGTTTCACAGTAAAGCACTATGGTAAGGCTACGATAGAATTTGATGGTTACATTGGAGGACCAAACACTAAAGGACATTACCCATCAATGACGGTGCAAAAATCGAACAAGTAAAGTAAACATTGCTGAAAGAATGAAATTTGTCAGGAAAAAAAAAAGAGAATTTTGTTTACTTACCGTAAATTCTTTTTCTTATAGTTCCGTATTGGGAGACCCAGACCATGGGTGTTTAGCTTCTGCCTCCGGAGGACACACAAAGTACTACACTAAAAAGTGTAGCTCCTCCCTCTGAGCTTATACACACCCTGGTGAGCAGACCCAGACAGTTTAGTGCAAAAGCTGAAGGAGAATAGCCACCCACCAGTAGAACAGAGCAAGAGCCGGAACAACTGGAGACTCTGTCCACGACAACAGCCTGTGAGAACACGCGGAACAAGAAAAAATTGCCAACAGGCAACAGCGAGGGTGCTGGATCTCCCAATACGGAACTATAAGAAAAAGAATTTACGGTAAGTAAACAAAATTCTCTTTTTCTTTATCGTTCCTTTGGGAGACCCAGACCATGGGACGTTCCAAAGCAGTCTCTGGGTGGGAAATAAACAGAATAAACTAAGAAGTAGGCAGAACCTAACTTCACAAATGGGCGACAGCCGCCTGAAGGATGCGTCTGCCCAAGCTCGCATCTGCCGAAGCATGAGCACGCACTTGGTAGTGCTTCGAAAAGGTATGCAGGCTAGACCAAGTGGCAGCCTGACAGACTTGTTGAGCCGTAGCCTGGTGCCTAAAAGCCCAAGAGGCACCGACAGCTCTGGTCGAATGTGCCTTGATCCCCGGCGGGGGAGGCACCGGAGTACTCTGGTAGGCGTCCGAAATGGTTGATCTAATCCAACGGGCTAAAGGTCGGCTTAGAAGCAGAGAGACCCTTGCGCCGACCTGTGGTTAGCACAAAAAGAGAAGTGCACCGCCTAAGTGCAGCGGTGCGAGACACATAGATCCGGAGAGCACGCACCAGATCCAGAGTATGCAGCGCTTTTTCAAAGCGATGAACAGGAGTCGGACAAAAGGAAGGTAGGGTAATGTCCTGGTTAAGGTGGAAAGGAGAGACCACCTTAGGAAGAAAGTCCGGAGTCGGATGGAGAACCACCTTGTCTTGATGAAAAACCAAAAAAGGTGACTCCGAAGAGAGCGCAGCCAAATCAGAGACTCTCCTGAGGGAAGTAATGGCCACCAGAAAGGCCACTTTCTGTGAAAGACGATACAAGGAAACTTCCCTAAGAGGCTCAAAGGGGGGTTTCTGCAAAACCGTGAGAACCAAATTAAGGTCCCAGGGATCCAAGGGCTGCCGGTAAGGCGGAATGATGTGAGACGCGCCCTGCATGAAGGTGCGGACCTGAGCCAGCCGAGCGAGACGCCGCTGGAACAGAACAGACAGAGCTGAGACTTGTCCCTTGAGAGAGTTGAGGGACAGACCTAGCTGCAGACCGGACTGTAGAAAAGACAGAAGGGTCGGCAAGGAGAAAGGCCAAGGAGGATGGTCGGTAGAGCGACACCAGGATAGGAAAATTCTCCAAGTCCTGTGATAGATCTTAGCGGAGGAAGACTTACGGGCCCGAGTCATAGTGGAGATGACTTCAGGAGGAATACCAGAAGCCGTCAAAATCCAGGACTCAAGAGCCACGCCGTCAATTTGAGAGCCGCAGAATTCAGGCGGAAAAACGGACCTTGCGAGAGAAGGTCTGGACGGTCCGGGAGATGCCACGGCATCTCTACGGACAGATGGAGCAGGTCTGGATACCAAGCTCGCCTGGGCCAGTCCGGTGCAATGAGGATGACTCGACGGCCCTCCATTCTGATCTTGTGCAGGACTCTGGGCAAGAGAGCTAGAGGGGGAAACACGTAGTACAGACGAAACTGGGACCAGTCTTGAACCAGAGCGTCCGCGGCGAATGCCTGAGGATCGTGGGAGCGAGCCACGTAAACAGGAACTTTGTTGTTGTGACGGGATGCCATTAGGTCCACGTCCGGAGTGCCCCATTTGTGGCAGATTGACTGAAACACTGCCGGGTGCAGGGACCACTCGCCACCGTCCATGGTTTGACAGCTGAGATAATCTGCCTCCCAGTTTTCCATGCCTGGGATGTGGACTGCGGATATGGTGGACTTGGAGTCCTCCACCCATTGAAGGATGCGTTGTACCTCCAACATTGCCAGGCGGCTGCGTGTCCCGCCTTGGTGATTGATGTAGGCAACCGCTGTCGCGTTGTCTGACTGGACTCGAATGTGCTTGCCCGCCAACAGGTGGTGAAAAGCTAGAAGAGCTAGAAGCACGGCTCTGGTTTCCAGCACATTGAAAGGGCTGACTCGGACGGAGTCCAAGTGCCCTGCGCTCTGTGGTGGAGACATACCGCTTCCCCAGCCGGATAGACTGGCATCCGTGGTGAGGATCACCCAGGACGGGGCCAGGAAGGAGTGCCCCTGGGACAGAGAGAGGGGCCGAAGCCACCACTGAAGAGAGCTCCTGGTCTGTGGCGACAGAGCCACTAGCCTGTGTAAGGAGGAAGGCCGCTTGTCCCAACAGCGGAGAATGTCCAGCTGCAGGGGGCGCAGATGGAACTGGGCAAAGGGGACAGCTTCCATTGACGCCACCATTTGACCCAGCACCTGCATCAGACGCCTGAGGGTATAACGGCGGGGCCTCAGCAGAGAGCGCACTGCCAGTTGGAGGGACTGTTGTTTGACTAAGGGCAACTTCACAAGTGCCGGCAAAGTCTCGAACTGCATCCCTAGGTACGTGAGACTCTGGGTCGGAGTCAGGGTGGATTTGGGAAGATTGACCAGCCACCCGAATTGGGCTAGAGTGGCGAGAGTGAGCGAGACACTCCGCTGACAATCTGCGCTGGATGAAGCCTTGACTAGAAGGTCGTCCAGGTAAGGGATCACTGCCAACCCCTGTAGGTGCAGAACCGCAATCACTGCAGCCATGACCTTGGTGAATACCCGAGGGGCTGTGGCCAACCCGAAGGGGAGAGCCACAAATTGGAAATGATCTTCTCCGATTGCAAAACATAACCAACGCTGGTGTGAGACTGCAATTGGCACATGCAGATAGGCATCTCTGATGTCGATGGACGCCAGGAAATCCCCTTGGGTCATTGAGGCAATGACTGATCGCAGAGACTCCATGCAAAAGTGCCGCACCTGAACATGCTTGTTGAGAAGCTTGAGATCCAGGATGGGCCGGAAAGTACCGTCCTTTTTGGGGACTAGGAAGAGATTTGAGTAGAAACCTCTGAACCGTTCCCGGGCGGGCACCGGTACAATTACTCCGTTGGCCTGCAAGGATGCCACGGCCTGTGAGAAGGCGGCGGCCTTGGAGCAGGGGGGGTTGAGAGAAAAAATCTGTTTGGCGGACTGGAAGAAAATTCTATCCTGTAGCCGTGGATGATGATGTCTCTCACCCACTGATCGGAGACGTGTTGAAACCAAGCGTCGCCAAAGTGGGAGAGCCTGCCACCGACCAAGGACGTTGCTGGAGCGGGCAGATAGTCACGAGGAGGCTGCCTTAGTGGCAGCACCTCCTGTCGTCTTCTGTGGATGCGCTTTTGGGCGCCAATTGGATTTCTGGTCCTTGGCTGAGTTAGTGGACGAGGCCGAAGGCTCAGAGGACGACCAGTTGGAGGAACGAAAGGAGCGAAACCTCGACTGATTCCTACCCTGGGCAGGTTTCCTGGCTTTGGTTTGTGGCATGGAAGTACTCTTCCCGCCAGTAGCTTCCTTAATAATTTCATCCAGCTGTTCTCCGAACAGCGGGGACCCAGCAAAAGGGAGCCCAGCAAGGTACTTCTTAGAAGAAGCATCTGCCTTCCACTCTCGAAGCCACAAGATCCTGTGGATAGCGAGGGAATTAGCTGAAGCCACCGCAGTGCGGTGAGAAGCCTCCAGCATGGCAGACATGGCATAGGATGAAAAGGCTGAAGCTTGAGAAGTCAAGGCAACCATTTCGGGCATAGATTCCCTGGAGAGGGAATGCATCTCCTCTAGAGAAGCAGATATGGCTTTGAGAGCCCACACTGCTGCAAAAGTCGGGGAAAACGAGGCCCCCGCCGCTTCATATACGGATTTGGCCAGAAGGTCAATCTGGCGGTCAGTGGAATCCTTAAGGGAGGTGCCATCAGCCACCGACACAACGGTCCGTGCTGAGAGCCTAGACACCGGGGGGTCTACCTTTGGGGACTGAGCCCACTCCTTGACCACCTCAGGTGGAAAGGGAAAACGGTCATCAGAACCACGCTTCGGGAAGCGTTTCAGGACAGGCCCTGCGCTTGGACACAGCGGCCTGAAAACTGGAGTGGTTAAAGAACACACTCTTTGCCCTCTTAGGCGAGGTAAACTGGTGCTTTTCTGCCAGAGAGGGTTGCTCCTCTGATACTGGCGGATTGAGATCCAGAACAGAATTAATGGAAGCAATCAAGTCACTGAGATCTGAGTCACTTTCGGACAGGTCAATGGGGTACATGGAGTTAGCCTCCGAGCCCCCTGTAAAGGCATCCTCCTCATCCTGCGAGTCCGCTCTTGAATCAGAGCCTCGGGAGGAGGAGGGAGAGGGAACCCTATGTCTCTTCTTAGGAGGACGGGGTCTGGGACCTGATGATGAATCCTCTGTGAGCTCCAGTCCTGAGAGAGCCCTAGCAGCAGAGGCACCCTGTGAGGGGGGCTGATGCATATTCAGCAAAGTCCTGGACAGAAGTCCCATGGACTCAGCAAAAGACTGGGAGATAGACCTAGAAAAGGATTCTACCCAGGCCGGGGGCTCAGCCACAGGAGCAGGAGCAGCCTGAGAGACCACTGGGGGGAGACTCCAGGCTGTGGCACCGCCAAGGTAGAGTAGGCATCACAATGTGGATAGGTGCTCGGCTCAGGCAGCAGGAGCTTACATGCAGCGCATACAGAGTAAAGCTTTGGAGCCTTGCTCCTCGTGTGAGACATGCTGCTGGAGTGGGGGCTCTGCCAGAGAATGAACCCCAGAGAGTATATCAGAGGTCCACAACCAGAGCCGGTTGTGGCTTACCAGGCCGCTGTGCTGTGCAGAGCGGTGTTGTGTGCCCTCCAGATCCTGAAGCCCGGACCCCCCAAACACAGCACCTCAGCAGGGATGCAGAACGCAGACGAACGCTGAGAGAACTCTGAGAAAATGGCCGCCGAAGCGAAGAGAGGGGGCGGGACTTGCATGAAGAGTGGGATCTGGAGAGCCATAGAGACCTACAGGGGAGGAGACACGCACAGCAGTGGGGAGTGTCCCTCTCCTTTGCAGAACGGCCGCCGGGAGGAGCCGCGCTGTCCCTCTGCATGAGTGACATGCTAGGGCAGTGAAACGAAACTAGGCCTCCGGCGAAGCCGGGGCCTAAATTTGAGCGGCGAGGCCGACGCGCAGGCACCATCGGCGCGGTTCTCGGGCGACAGCTAGAGAACCCGCCGGAATGTCAGAAAATACAATAAGCACACTCTTCCCCAACAATAAAGCACAGGGACCCCCAAATATAAACGTCTCAGGTACTTAGCTGCTGAGACGCAGGGCCATGTCCCTGGGGATGAGTGCTCCGGTCCAGCAGGGTCCTGAAGGGCTGCGGATGGAGACCGGTCTCCTGCCAGGCATGGAGACCGTGCTGGCTCCCACTTCAAGCCAGAGCCCAGGAGGGATGGTGAAGGAGCACGGCATGTAAGGCTCCAGCCTAGGAAATCAACCTTACAACACCGCCGACACAGTGGGGTGAGAAGGGACATGCCGGGGGTCCAGACGTGGACCCACAGTTCTTCAAACTCATTCCAAAAGGGAAAATGCATGTGTGGATGTATGCCTCCTGAACACAAAGCGATAGACTGGCTGGGTCTGCTCACCAGGGGGTGTATAAGCTCAGAGGGAGGAGCTACACTTTTTAGTGTAGTACTTTGTGTGTCCTCCGGAGGCAGAAGCTAAACACCCATGGTCTGGGTCTCCCAAAGGAACGATAAAGAAAGGAGGACTTCCTTTCGAATGTGGAGAACAAACAGTCTCTTATCAATCTAGTTTCACAGCGCATGATTGACAGAGGTTGCCACGTAATACAATCAGAGGGGGATGCAGATGTGGAGATTGTTAAGGCAGCAGTGTCAGTCATCCAACAAAAACGCCAGAAACACATCTGAAAATAATTCACTGCAATTGATCTCGTGGTTGTAGTACACTTCGGTGCACTTGCAAAAGACAGGGACTTACCTGTTCACGGGTATGCAGACCATGTCAAGAAGGGCATTGTGACAATATGAGTGAGGAAGCAGTGTCTGATGATGAATATAGTGACTATTGACCTGACACGGTTATTCAGTGATGAAGTAGGTCTTAAAATGCACTCTGTATTAATTCTATAATTTCTAGAAATGTACATGTATGTCATGACGTCATTGATGACGTCATGATCTTGCCTGTCCATGTAGTTAGTATAAAACTTTGTATAAAAATTGTTATATGAAAATATATTAGTATAGAAAATGCAAACTTCTGTAACCTACAGCTACAGCTTTGAAATAGGGAAATATTTGTTATTTTTAGTGCGATGGCTGTCATCGTCTTATGACATCATAGTTAGGGACCTTTGTGGTGATCATCTTTTGAAAAACTTTAATATGTTGTTCCCCACATATAATAGTAATAAAAAAAAACATAAAAAGCTTTCTTGGAATTTGTTCTGGGTCAAACCGTATTTTGACTGGACTACTGTCCCAAAGAGGAGGCTTAATTGCAGATGGCATTGTTGCTTCAATGAGACACTGGCATTAGAAAATACAATTCTTCTGGCAGCTATTTATGTGGACCCAATTCATCGTATATTACTGGATGATCAACACCTTACTAAAGGAAAAGAAGCTCTGGCAGAGGTATCTTATGATCCGGTAACCGTGGAAGATTACAAAAAACTCCCATTAGTGGAAAAACACCAAGAACAACAAGAGTAGTTTGAACCTGAGCTGACCGCAATCCCCTATCAGACCACACTAGGAACGCTCCACGGCTACATCTAAATGCCTAGATGCCTCGTCACAGCCTGAGAAACTAGCTACGCCTCACAGATAGAAATGAGGAAATCTACCTTGCCTCAGAGAAGTCCCCAAAGGAGTAGATAGCCCCCGACATATAAAGATTACGGTGATATAGGAAAACACGATACACAGATAGGAAAAATAGATTTAGCAAAGGCGAGGCCCACCTAACTAGATACAAAAAGAAAGGAAACTGATTGTGGTCAGTACAAAAATCCCGCAGAAAAAATACCAATCTCCTGATAGTAAAATGGCCCTTGAGGTCGAACAACCTCACCCCCACTATCAGGAAGTCTTGTAAATAATGGGAGAGACAAAATACCAAAGAACACAAAAATATAAAAGAGCAAATAGTCAAGTTCGACAGGGAGAAACTGCCATTTCTTGCAGAAGAGCAAGCAAAGGGGGGAACCCCCATGCTCAACACACTAGAGAAACAAAACTTCACCTGCAAGAAAACAGTTACAAAACAAGCCAAAGAAAAACAAAAACAGCCTAAGGTGTAAACCAGGAAGCAAGTAAAAACCTAAAAAACTTCTCTGCAGTAGTCTTGCACAGGGAAACACCGAAGGACAGAACTCCAAGCTAGGTCCAGAGACTGAGAAAATTCAATTATACCCAGCCCCAGCAAGGCAAAAAGTGCTCTCCTATATACACCAGGCTTGTCTACAATAGGACTTCCTTAATTCCTAATTAACGCCAACACCTGTCTGAGTCACAGGCTCAGACTCAGCTCCACTACCATTCCTGGCCGTCAGAGGGAGCTCCAAAACAGCACCCACATAGACGACATTCACAAAAGAGGTAGCAGTTAGGATGAGTTGGCTACAGGACTGCCAAGAGCAAAAGAACTTCGATCCTGCCAGTGCTACTGCTGCCGTATCTTCAGCCTCATCAGATGAGTTTAATTTGGGGGCGTGGCCTGCACGCTGATGGGGATGGCTGCTTGAAGGAGAGCTCTGTGCTGACAGCAGGATAAACTGGCTCTTATCAGCTCACAGATAACAGGATTACCAGCTACAGGTGTGAGTAACCCCAGCCCCCAGCTATGCCTAAGGGGAGACCTAAAAAAACTGGCACTCCAGCCAAACTGACAGACTTCTACCCCCGGGATAGGGATCTCTCCTCACCAAGCAAGATGGCGCTGGCTTCCCACTCAGCTTCTTCCCAACTCCTCACAAGGAGATACAGGCTGCTTGAGAGGCTGCACAGCCATTCCTCTGACAGAGGAAACAATGCAAGCTCTGCTGAAAACGCTGAGGGCTTCCCTGCAGGCTGATCTCAGAGAAATAGTAAGAGAGCTGAAGGAAGAGATCAGGTCTCTAGGTGATCGCACAGAGCATGTAGAAACTAAAATGGCTGAACTTGCAACATCACATAATCTGATAGATGCTAACACAGCTTTGGAAAAGGAGGTGGAGGCACTAAAACTTAAAATCAGTGATATAGAGGACAGATCCCGAAGAAATAACCTAAAAAATCAGAGGGATTCCCTCATCAGTAGCAGATAAAGACCTCCAGGAATACTTCCACAAGTTTCTGCAGCTTATACTCCCTGGATGGGACACCAGAGACCTGATAGTGGACAGGATTCATAGAGTCCCTAAATCTAAAGGCATAGATCCAGCTCTGCCTAAAGATGTCCTGGCTAGACTTCATTTCTATAAAACAAAAGAAGCTGTGCTGCACACACTGAGGGGAAATCCAGCCCTGCCAGACACTTTCATGGGACTAAAAATCTTCCCAGATCTTTCTGCTGCAACTCTTAATAAAAGAAGAGAATTTGCCCACCTTTCTAAACTCCTTAGAGATCAAGACATCAAGTACAAGTGGGGTTTTCCGGTGAAGATGATAATTTTCAAAGATGGAGGCACTCACATATGTCATACTCCTTCTCAGCTGGGCAAATTGCTGGATGACTGGGGAATAGCCCACCCACCAAACCCTGGTGGGCAGGAGAATCATAGAGGCCCTCCAGACAGGATTAACCCTGAATGGTCAGTAGCTTAGCTGGGACTCCTTCCTGCTTATGGCACCTGCTGTCCCTGCTCCTGTGACACGGGATGTCACGTAGCCCCCCTGATGTTCTCGCCTATGGCGAGCGGTTATACACCGGGCACCCTACTCGGGGCAAACCGGTGTTGTTGGAATTTTTTTGTTTTTGTTTCTCTTCTCACAAATGTTCCTTAATTTTTTCTGGAAATTTCTCTCAATTCCTTGCTGGTCTAGCCCCTCTCATCCCTGATGGCGTTCCTAGGAATTCAAACCCCCCTGCGGCTCCAATATGAGAATTAAGATATTGTCTATTAATGTGAACGGACTCAACTCCCCAGCAAAAAGGTCAATGATGTGGAGAGAGGTGAAAGCATCTAACTGTGATATAGCGTGCATTCAGGAGACCCACCTTCTTTCCACAGATAATAAACGGCTACTTCATCCAAGGTTCCAACACACCTTTTTTGCTAATGACTCAAAAAAAAGAGGAGTGGCCATTTTAATAAAGAACTCAGTGGCCTTTAAATTGATAAATGTCAGTTATGGAGCGGATGGAAGATATATTATTTTGTCTTGTTATATCAACAGCGTCCCTTATACCTTGGCAGCGGTCTACTCCCCAAATTCATCACAATTGACCTTTGCTAGGAAATTTTTCCAAGCATTCAAAGATACTGCCACAGGGGCGGAAATCATCTGTGGAGACTTTAATATACCTGTAATACGCTCCATGGATTGCTCCAACACCAGCATCCCACATGCTAAGGATCTTAAGCAGCTCATCAATGAATTCCATTTTCATGACATCTGGAGATATTTGCACGCATCAGAAAGAGACTATACATTCTTCTCTTCCAGGCATCGCTCATACAGTAGAATTGATTTTTTTTTGGTCGACAGCAAATCTATAAGTAATTGTGTGGCAGCTGATATTGGTTTAATTACTTGGACAGATCATGCGCCGATCTCTTTGTCTGTTCAGGGTAGCTTTAATGTTCAAAATTCCCCTAGGTGGAGACTGAATACCAGCTTGCTTGGTAGGCAGAAGGTACATGATGAAGTAGAGCCAGTGTTAATAGAATATTTTAAACTTAATAATAATGGGGAAATTTCTGACGAGACCCTGTGGGCTGCTCATAAAGCAGTAGTCAGAGGGCAGCTCATAAAAATAGCCTCCATCCAAAAAAGGAAAAAAGACGCAGATATTAAATATATATTAACCCGTATTCATCACCTTGAATCCCTGAATAAAGCCAAAGCATCCCCTAACTTGACTAAAGAAATTGTAACCCATAGATTCCAACTAAGATCCCTACTCTTGCAAAAATACGAACATAATCTTAAAAAAAAATAGATCGACATTTTATGCTATGGGGGATAGAGCGGGGTCCTTATTGGCAAGAAGGACGAAAAAACGTGAGATCCAACAATCTAAAATAGAATTCCTGAGGGACCCAAACGGAACAATCACTAGACATCCCATTGAAATAGCAGAAGCATTTGCGAAATACTATGAGGCCCTGTATAATCTAAAATATGATTCCAATACGTCATAGCCGACTCAAGTGGATATACAGGGTTTCCTAGACACCCTGGATCTTCCCCGGGTCTCAGATGAGCAATTAGAGGAACTTAATCTTCCCTTTACTACACATGAAATCCTAGATGCCATCAAAATGACTAAGTCTAACTCTGCCCTGGGCCCCGATGGGCTGCCATACGAATATTACAAACAATTTACATCCACTCTGTCCCCCTTTATGTCAAAAACCTTCAATTTTTGGCAAAATAAAGGGTCAATTTCCCCAGACAACTTAGAAGCGATTATTATCACGCTACCCAAGCCAGGGAAACCTGCAGACACCCCGGGTAATTTTAGGCCCATTTCACTCCTAAATTGTGATGTTAAAATTTATGCCAAACTAGTGGCAGATAGACTTCATAAAGTGATCCCGACCTTAGTGGCTCCAGACCAAGTTGGGTTTGTGACAGGGAGGCAATCTAAGGATGGCACCAGACGGATGCTTGACTTGATTGGACTGGTGGAGATATCGGGTGAACCCAGTGCATTCCTGTCTCTTGATGCTGAAAAAGCCTTTGACAGGGTGCACTGGGGATACCTGGAGAGAGTTCTAACAAAATTCGGGTTCTTGGGGAAAATCAAGTCATCCATTCTAGCCCTGTACTCTTACCCAAATGCGTCAGTGTTGGCATTGGGGTTTCTGTCATCTAAATTTCAAATAAGTAATGGCACCCGCCAGGGGTGTCCATTGTCACCCGCTATTTTTGCTTTAGTGGTAGAACCTCTGGCGGAAGCTATACGAAAAAACATAGCCATTTCTGGTATAAGAGTTGGGGAATTTGAACATAAACTTGGTTTATACGCAGACGATGTGATAATTTCCTGTTCTAACCTTGCAGTGTCGATTCCAGCAGTGGTGAACACATTATCAAACTTTTCTAAAGTGTCGTATTATAAGCTTAATGCGGCAAAGTCTTTGATACTGCCGTTTAATGTACCGGTGGAGGCCAGGAGTGCGCTGGAGGGGGCCTTTCAATTCAAATGGTGCAACAGGGGGATACCTTATTTGGGTATTAAGCTGACACCATCGCAGATGTTAATTAAAGAAAATTTGGAACCTCTGATCCAAAATTTAGAAAAGGAATTGGGAAGGTATGAAAAAATATTGTCCTGGATGGCCAGGATACAGTCCTTTAAAATGGTTTTCTTACCCAAAATATTGTATGTGCTCAGATGCCTTCCCATCAAAATTTCTCACAAAACCCTGATGAAACTTCAATCATTGACTAACAAATTTGTCTGGGGTAATAAAAGGGCTAGGGTCGCAGGTAAAGTGTTATACCCCCCATATGACTTAGGGGGATTGGGCACCCCAAACATATCGGCAAATTATAAAGCCTTACTAATTAAATCACTAAAGGAATGGTGGCGTCCAGGTAATTCACATAGATGGGCTCAGATTGAACATTTCCTGTCCCGCCACGGCTCGGTCAGAAGAATGATGGAAGCAGAATATTTGAGCCGTTCACGGTTCTCCCCATGTGTTCCCACCATGTCAGCCTCCCTGGAGGTCTGGCGAAATGACTTGATTCATAAGATTCAGATTCCTCTTTCAGAGATTTCCCTCAAGTCGTTGGAATCTCAAATCCCCTTTTTGAATCTGGCCAGGTGGGAGGGATCGGGCATTACAGTGCTGGCGGATCTACACTCTGATTTGGGTGTTAACCCCTTTAATGAAATAGTACGGGAACACCCCTCTTTAAAGGGCTGTTTCTATCAACACATCCAAATTAGTCATTTTCTGGCCTCTAAATTTCCTCCAAAGTCAAAGCCTCTGTTACCTTTGGATTTAATTATCTTTTTAAATACCAAAGCCTTTGTTGTAGGTATCTCCTCGACATACAAATGGCTCAATAACCCCCCCGAAGAGCAAAAATCTCCTTATATGAATAAATGGGACGTGGAGTTGAGTGTCTCTACCTCTCCTTCAAACTGGCACTCGGCATCAGCAAATATCCAAAAATATTCCAAGTGTATAAATCATCTGGAGCAACTGAAAAAAGTACACCTGCGATGGTATCGGTCCCCAGCCAACTTAGCACAGTTCCTCCCAAATTATTCGCCACATTGTTGGAAGGGCTGCCTCCAAAGGGGTACTCTTGGTCACTGCTGGTGGACTTGTCCCAAGGTTTTCTCGTTCTGGTTGGAGGTGTTTGGCCTGATGGGTGAGCTGACAGGCAATCCTATTAATCCGAATCCAGGTCTGGCAGTGCTAAACGTGGGTATAGAGGAGTTCTCTTGGGAATCCAGGGGTTTATTAGTTCACATTCTAGTAGCTGCCAGATATTGCATAAGTTTGCACTGGAAATCCCCAAAGACGCCTACATTAGTTGAACTATATCACCGAATTAATCTCCAATGCCAATACGAGTTCTGTCTGGCTCACTCCATCCGCGCCAAAAACAAAATACTTTTGATTTGGGACACGTGGCTAAACTCTGTATATGCATCCCCTGTCAGGCATCTGTCTCCAGGGCAAACTCTTGATAATTAAAAATGGGTCAAATAGGGTCAAAGAGAGTGTTACGCAGGGAGTTCACCCATACCACATGTCAATATTCAAGGTGTTTAAATCTCTGTTGTTGTTACTGCTCGGGCTATCCCGAAACGCCATCCAATTCCCTCCCTCCCCCCTCCCCCTCCCTGGTTGCTTCCTTGCAACCATCCATGGTTCTCCCCCTCTCCCCCACCTTTCTGTCCCCTCCCTTTTCTTATCTTCCTTTCTTACTCTCTGGTTCTGGTTGTTTGGATCCCTCGTTTTGAGGATTAAAGAGTAAATTGGTAGGTTGACTCTATACGTATTGGGTATTGATTAACCTAAAAAAAGTTGCAATTTGCATCAGACATGATTGGTGGTGGTATGACAGGAAATGTGAATCATAATCAAAGGTGATACTACCACATGTTACAGCGTTGTTTTCTTTGTGTATTATTGCCAATGATACCTGAATTTCTCCTTTTTGTAATGTAACTTCCTACAATAAAAATTGATTGGATTAAAAAAAAAAAAGATGAGTTTAATTTACTTTAAAAGTATTTGGATGACGTGCAGCAGGCAAAGCCTTCCGCAGGGAAGATTTTTCACTTGCTGACAAAGAAGAAGAGTTCAACTGTTCATTAAAACGGACTGTGCATGAGGCAATTCCTTTATACCCTGAAATTGTTAGAGATGTTGCCCATGTGGTCACCACTTTGCCACCAACCAAGTTAGTGGAGAGGATGTTCTCTAGCCTTAAAATACAGTCATATGAAAAAGTTTGGGCACCCCAATTAATGTTAACCTTTTTTCTTTATAACAATTTGGGTTTTTGCAACAGCTATTTCAGTTTCATATATCCAATAAATGATGGACTCAGTAATATTTCTGGATTGAAATGGGGTTTATTGTACTAACAGAAAATGTGCAATCTGCATTTATGTTTAATCTTTCTTTATTAAAGAAACAAGAGAATTTACAGGAAGAAAAAAAAAAGATTACTTCATGTCAACTTACAGAGAGGAGTATAAGCCACATCCCAACTAACAGCCCTTCTCTTACTATCATAAGGCACGCATATGACATGTAACCACCTTTTATAATACAGACAGACAATCTCCTTCCAATTGAGAACTACCCCTCAAACAAAGTGAGGCTACTGCCGAAAACAAAAAAGAAAAGGAAAAAATTTGAAGATTTAACGAGAACCAGACAGAAAGGAAAGTAGCAAGGGGGAAAGATAAGGAAAAGAAGAGAAGGAAAAGGGGGAGAGAAGAGCAACAGAAAGAGAGGGAGGGAAGGCATAGTAGGGATTACTTCCCCAGTACTCGGGCCGCTGCATTGGACTAACGTAACACACGTTATCCGTTACCAATAAGGTTCTGAAATGGTAGAGAATCAAGAGCCAGGGTCCAAGGGGTCCAGATCCTAAGACATTTATCCACTGAGTCATTGGTTTCTGCCGTTCGGGACTCCATCCTGTGGATGGCCATCTCTGCAAACCACTCCCTCACAGATGGCACCCCAGTTGATCTCCAGTATCTCGGGATCACCATGCGTGCCGCCGTAAGACAGTATCTCAGAAGGCCCGCTTTCTGTGATTTAAGCGATCCCGGGAGGATTGAAAGCAATGCCATCTGAGGGGAACCCACCAACTGCTCTCCGCAAATCACAGCGTATGCTTTGAACACGGACCTCCAGAAAGGTTGTATCAATGGGCAGTTCCACCAGATATGCAGCATTGTCCCCCTTCCCCTTCCGCACCTCCAGCAGCTGAGACCCCGGGAAATATTGCATATAGAGTATCCGGGCACCTGTACCAACGGGTCAGAATCTTATAATTTTTTTCCTGTGCTGCACAGGCGATGGAAAATTTATGAGTGAGGATAAAGGACTTTTTCCAGTCCTCCTCAGGAATGAAAGTCCCCAAATCTCTATTCCACTTTTTGATATATTTAAGGTCTCCCATGTCCGCCTCTAATCAGGAAGGAGTAAACCAGAGACAAGAGATGCGCGGGAGAATCCTCCCGCAAAAACAATTGTTCAAATTTTGTGGGCTGAGCCGCAAAAAGCCCAAGTCTGTTGTCAACTATCAAGAAGGACCTAAGTTGAAGGTATTCCAGCCAAGCCGTTGGATGCCGACCCTCTGGGAGCAAAAGGGCCGAAAAGGAGGGTACTTCCAAATCGTGCAAAGTCTGGGCTATCCGTGTGTCCTCACTCCTCCTCCAACCTAAGAAATGCTCGACTCCCATCCCTGGGGGGGAACTCCGGGTTAGAGAAAAGCGGTGAGAGTGGACCAGGACCCCTTGAGAGAGATCCCCGCCTGCACTCAACGTCCCAGACCCTCAGGGATGCCCTGAGAAACTCCGCCTCTCCATCTATCCGTCCCCTCCGCAGCGGTGTGATCCACGGGAGGATCCGCAGGGGCGTTTCGGAGCAAACCTGCTCCAGACTCACCCATTGTTTAGTGCTCCTATTAAATTGCCAATCCATTAGTCTCAGCAGAAGAGACGCCTTGTGGTACTTTTTAAAGTCTGGCAACCCTGCCCCCCCCTCTCCCTTACCTCTACTCAACACTCTCCTCCCCACCCGAGAGCTCCTCCCTGCCCACACAAATTTGTTAATTGACTGTATTCTGGTAAAGAAAAACGATGGTAGTGCTATAGGGGCCGTTTGAAAGATATATAGAAAACGAGGGAGAACATCCATCTTGATGACATGAATACGTCCAAACCAGGACAGTTTCTGTCTATCGATTTGTTTAAGATCTCTTATAGTGCGTTCCAACAAAGGGAGGTAATTGAGGTGAAAAATCTTGGTACTGTCCCGTGGTACCGCCACCCCCAGATAAGTCAGGGCCAATGTCTGCCATCTAAAAGGAAAGTTGGATGCAATATGATCTACTTCCCTCCCCGGCAGAGTGAAATTCAAGGCTTCTGATTTATTATAGTTAACTTTAAAGTTGCTTATATGTCCGAAGTTCTCAATTTCCTTAACCAAGGAGGGAAATGATATGTGGGGCTGTGTAATGTATAGGAGGAGGTCATCTGCATATAAGGCCGCTTTACAATGATGCTCTCCCACCTCTATCCCTTTTATATCTGGGTTCTGTCTAATGGCCAAAGCCAAATGCTCCATTACGAGAACAAATAGGAGGGGGGATAAGGGACAACCCTGTCTGGTACCATTTTTTATGCTAATTGGCGCGGACAAGGACCCATTTACCTTTATTCTGGCAGTCGGTGTACTATAAAGGGAGGCCACTCCTCTAAGGAACCTGTCACCTATCCCCACCTGTCTCAACGCTGCTAACATGAAACTCCAGCTGACCCGGTCGAAGGCTTTCTCCGCATCTATGGAAAGTAAACACATAGGTAGTGCCTTTGCCTTCGCCCGAGCCAGCAGAAGAAACGTCTTATTCGTGTTGTCTCTTGCCTCTCGGCCCCCCACAAAACCCACCTGGTCCGTGTGTATCACTTTTGGAAGCAAAGGTGCCAGTCTATTGGCGAGAACTTTTGAAAAGAATTTGACATCTATATTAATCAATGATATGGGACGGTATTTGGAGACATTAACCGGGTCCTTCCCTGGCTTCGGAATTACACATATATGCGCCTCTAGAGACTGAGGAACAAAAGATGCTCCAGCAGGCACCGAGTTAAAGACCCGTGTCAAAAAGGGAACAATCTGTTCCCTAAAAACTCTAAAAAATGTAGTTGTAAAACCATCCGGTCCCGGGCTCTTACCTACTGGGGTGTCTCTGATAACCGAAGATATCTCCTCTTCCGTAAAATCTGACTCCAGCGTCTCAATTTCTGATTGCGCTAGCCTAGGCAAGGCAGTCCGCTGGACATAGTCCTCAATCTTATTATTGAGTGCCATCGGTGACATATCAGTAAACTGACCCTTTATGTTGTACAGTTCCCCATAAAAGGCTCGGAACTCTTCAGCTATTTTAACCGGGTCCTGAATCATATGTCCTCCTCTGTCCTTAATTTTCGGGATATGATTTGTGAGTTTCCTCGGGTGAATAAACCTGGCTAATGCCCTTCCACACTTGTCTGCATGTTCATATAAGTATCTCTGTAAACGTACCCTCTGTACATAGTATTTTTGATCTAAGAGCCCCCTAAGTTCCTCCCGGGATCCCACCAATTCAGCGTACACCGAGGCCGATAAGGATTTTTTGTGGGACGCCTCCAAGGTCTGTATTCGCTGAACCAAAGAGGTAATGAGAGAAGTCCTCTCCCGTTTAAGTTTTTATCCATGCATTATTAATATACCCCGCACCACACATTAAGGGCCTCCCACTGTGTCGGCAAGGCCGTCTGGTCCTGAGCGTGAATTTCCAAGAAATCACTCATCACCTGTCGTATTTCCGCTACACATAAGTAGTCTTTAAGTAGATGGTCATTAAGACGCCACGTCCATGGTCGCCGCGAACCGTCTGGAGGAGTGAGTTGGACGAACACCGGTGCATGGTCCGATAGACATATAGACCCTATGGAGGCCTGGGCTCGCCATGGCATGGCGTGTTAGCTAATCCACAACATATCTATACGGCTGTAAGATGAATGAATTGGGGAGAAATAAGAGTAGAGTAATCCCTCTCCGTGGGATGCAGTGCCCTCCAAATATCAACCAATTGTAATGCTTGCAACTTTTTCCCTAGTGCCAACATTCTTTTTTGTGAAATAAAACGCCGCCCCGAGGAGGTATCAATTGCCGGTTCAAAGGTGAAATTAAAGTCCCCCCAGCTATTAAAGTCCCTTCTGCAAATTCCGCCAGCTGAGACAGGAGGGAAGACCATGCCACAGTGGGTCTGGAGTTGGGTAAATACCAGTTAGCTACGGTATATACACCCACACCAATCTGGAGCTTCAGAAATATAAATTACCCTCAGAGTAAAGCAAAGAGTCGATCACGGAGAACACCAATGACTTATGGAGAGCAATGGAGACCCCCCCCCCGGATTTAGCAGTCGGGTTAGGGCTGTGAAACAATGTTGTGTAAAATCTATCCCTAAGAACTGGGACCTGGCCTGCTTTAAAATGGGTCTCTTGTAATAATAACACCTGAGTCCTCTGTTTATGCATAGCATAAAATATTTGCGATCTCTTTTGCGGCACATTCAACCCCTTACAATTAAGGGAGCCAAAATTAAGTTGCGTCATGCCGAGCACTGGGGTCCCACACCTAAGGATAGGGGTGAAGAAGGGGAAAGAGAGATGACCAGAGTAAGGAGCAAGAAACGCAGCAAGCATCAAGAAAAGATTAGGCTGTGAAATAGAGAAAAAGAAAAGGGAAAACAAAGATTACAAACTGTAAGCCCAACAAATGAGGTAATTCCTGGGTATTGCTTTCAAGCGTCACTCAATCCGCGACGCGTAAACCCAAACCAGGCGTGTGCTTTCCAGGACGGAAGCCCCTCCCCCTCCCAGGCCTCATTATAAAACCCAAACCACAGACAAACCCCAGCTCAGATGCGCGCCCGGCAACTCCCACCCCCCCCCCCACAACCCACCCCCCTCAGGGGAAGGGAGGGAGAAGAGAGGTAGAAAAAGAAAAAAAAACACAAAAAAACAGGGGGAAAGGAAAAAAGTGGAGGAGAGGAAGGGGGGGGGGGAGGGGAGAAAAAAAAAGGGGGGGAGGAAAAAGGGGGGGGAAGGAGAGAAAAGAAAAAAAAAGGGGGAAAGGAAAAAAGGGGGGGAGGAAGGGGGGGAAGGAGAGAGAAAAAAAAAGGGGGGGACGGGGGGGGGCAGAGGCCCACAGGGGGCAAGAAGAAAGGGGGAAGAGAGAGGTTGAGGAGCACGGGCCCGAAAAGAGGCGATAAAAGGCCAAAGGGGACACAGAAGGAGGAAGCGGAAGGAAACATGACAAACGGGGGTGGGGGTGTTAATCATAACCATACATGTCCTATATGAAAATGTTAGGAATTCTGTAAAAGCATGAAACTACAAGAATTGGGGGCAGGAGGGCAAAATTGTAGCGGCAGAGAGAGGGAACCGTTTCGACTCACGTCAGTTATTATATCTAGCGTTAAACCTCTCCCATGACTTCATTAACTTAAACTTTGCCCCTCAATCAGCCCTCCGCATCCAACCCCCAAATAACAATACTACACAAGTACAGTATAAAGTGTGAGAAGCATACAAGCCCCGTCTTGACGAACATCAGTCCTTGGTAGAGGGACGACCTCCTCCTCCCGTCTTCCTCTCCCCGCGATTACTTCTTGGAGGACGCTGAGGAAGCCCCCGCGAGAATTCTCTTGGAATAGAAGGCCAGTCCTCAATTTCAACTCTGGGGAGATTCAAGGCCTCCGAAAAGGGTATCAGATCCTCTGGTGAATGAAGAACGTGCATTCGGCCGCCACTGCGGACTTGAAGGTGAAAAGGGAAGCCCCAGCTGTACACCAAGTCCCGTGACCGAAGGAGCTCCAACAGAGGCCGTAGTGCTCTCCTCCTCTGGAGGGTAAGACGAGAGAGGTCGGGTAGGATCTGCAACTTAATCTTTTGGAAAAGGATCGGTACCCCTTCCCGGAGCTTCAGCAGAATAGACTCCTTTTGTAAATAATGGTCGACCCGACAGATCACGTCCCGCGGGAACTCCGAGTCCGCTGGTTTGGGTCCCAAGGATGTGTGCTCTATCAAATTCGATCTCCGTGGCTGGAGGGAGCCCCAATATCTTGTTGAAGATTCTTTGGAGGACACGTGGGAGTTCCCTGGAATCAACGGACTCTGGCAGACCCCGTACTCTCAAGTTGTTGCGTCGTCCTCTGTTCTCTGCATCGTCCAGTGCTTCAGTCATGTAGTGGAGCTGGCGAGATTGGGTCTCTAGCAACTCTTTATGAGAGGATAAGTCTTTCTGCATTTCTTGTAATTGGGTCTCCTGAGACAGGACCCTTGCATCTATATTCTGCACACTGGAACGCACTGTCAGCTCTGACCTGCACGCCTTCTCCAATCTGGAGATATAGCCTTCCATGTCCTCTCTGGATGGGATGCTGATGATTCTTGCTCTGAGCTCCCTTAGCGCCCTCAGGACACTAAAACCTTCCTGTCCCAGCCCCAGAGTGCTGACATGCTGAGAAATCTGGCTGGTGGAGTGCTCCATACTCTCCATATCTTCTATATTAGCTCTGACCTCTGTGCCTGTCACAGCAGCTGCAGTGCCACTGAGTAGCAATGGGCTGGAAGTCCAGGGAGCCCCATCCTCCTGTCCCTCCATTGACAGTGAAGGGCTCAGGGGCAAAGTCAGATCCCTCTCCCCTCCTCCAGGAGAAGCTGCAGAGTCTGCAAGTCCCAGGCCTCTCACCTGCTGCCCGTCCACCTCCTCTCCCTCTGCCAGGACCTGCTCCCCATGCTGTGAAGACACCAGAGCCTGCTCCATCCGAGTACCTGGCTCCTCAAACCCCACTTCTCCTCCAGCTGCACAGGATCTGCCACAGTCTGGATTCCTGCCTCCACCTTCTGCTCCTCGGGCTGTTCTCTGCTGTGGGCGTCTGACAGGTACTCTGTGCGCCCCCTCCCCCGCTGCCACTGCTGCATAGCTGACAAGGCCAGCGGCCATCTTACTTCCCTCCTGCTCCATCTGTGCCACTGTTAGATTAGCCAGAAATCGCTGGATGCTGCCTCAATTCTGCATTGGAAAGGTGTCCCTGAGCTCCCCTCCGCCACCTCGTGCTTAGTCCGGGATAGAGGGCCGAAAAAATTAAGGTAGTAGCTGATTTCCTGGGAGATAAGGGGGAACTGAGGCAAAGCACAACCTCACTCCCTCATGGCCAGGACACGTCCCCCACAATCTGGATTTAAACAAAATTTGATAGGTGCATAAGTATGGGCACCCTTATCAATTTCTTGATTTGAACACTCCTAACTACTTTTTACTGACTTACTGAAGCACTAAATTGGTTTTGTAACCTCATTGAGCTTTGAACTTCATAGGCAGGTGTATTCAATCATGAGAAAAGGTATTTAAGGTGGCCACTTGCAAGTTGTTCTCCTATTTGAATCTTCTATGAAGAGTGACATCATGGGCTCCTCAAAACAACTCTCAAATGATCTGTAAACAAAGATTATTCAACATAGTCGTTCAGGGGAAGGATACAAAAAGTTGTCTCAGAGATTTAAACTGTCAGCTTCCACTGTGAGGAACATAGTAAGGAAATGGAAGAATACAGGTACAGTTCTTGTTAACCCCAGAAGTGACAGGCCAAGAAAAATATCAGAAAGGCAGAGAAGAAGAATGGTGAGAACAGTCAAGGACAATCCACAGACCACCTCCAAAGACCTGCAGCTGCATCTTGCTGCAGATGGTGTGAATGTGCATCGGTCAACAATACAGCGCACTTTGCACAAGGAGAAACCGTATGGGAGTGTGATGCGAAAGAAGCAGTTTCTGCAAGCACGCCACAAACAGTTGCCTGAGGTATGCAAAAGCACATTTGGACAAGCCAGTTACATTTTGGAAGAAGGTCCTGTGGACTGATGTAGCAAAGATTGAGTTGTTTGGTCATACAAAAAGGCATTATTTATGCATGGAGGCAAAAAACCACGGCATTCCAAGAAAAGCACTTGCTACCCACAGTAAAATTTGGTGGAGGTTCTATCATGCTTTGGGGCTGTGTGGCCAATGCCGGCACCGGGAATCTTGTTAAAGTTGAGGGTCGCATGGATTCAACGCAGTATCAGCAGATTCTTGACAATGTGCAAGAATCAGTGACGAAGTTTAAGTTACGCAGGGGATCGATATTTCAGCAAGACAATGATCCAAAACATCTCTCCAAATCTACTCAGGCATTCATGCAGGGGAACAATTACAATGTTCTGGAATGGCCATCCCAGTCCCCAGACCTGAATATCATTGAACATCTGTGGGATGATTTGAAGCGGGCTATCCATGCTCGGTGACCATCAAACTTAACTGAACTGGAATTGTTTTGTAAACAGGAATGGTCAAATATACCTTGATCCAGGGACTCATTAAAAAGCTACAGGAAGCGACTAGAGGCTGTGATTTTTGCAAAAGGAGGATCTACAAAAAAGAGAATTTTGTTACTTACCGTAATTTTTTTTTTTTTTATAGTTCCGTATTGGGAGACCCAGACCATGGGTGTTTAGCTTCTGCCTCCGGAGGACACACAAAGTACTACACTTAAAAGTGTAGCTCCTCCCTCTGAGCTTATACACCCCCTGATGAGCAGACCCAGCCAGTTTAGTGCAAAAGCTGAAGGAGAATAGCCACCCACAAGTAGAACAGAGCAAGAGCCGGAACAACCGGAGACTCTATCCACGACAACAGCTGGTGAGAACACGCGGAACAAGAAAAAATTGCCAACAGGCAACAGGGAGGGTGCTGGGTCTCCCAATACGGAACTATAAGAAAAAGAATTTACGGTAAGTAACAAAATTCTCTTTTTCTTTATCGTTCCTTTGGGAGACCCAGACCATGGGACGTTCCAAAGCAGTCCCTCGGTGGGAAATAAACAGAATAAACTAAGAAGTAGGCAGAACCTAACTTCACAAATGGGCGACAGCCGCCTGAAGGATGCGTCTGCCCAAGCTCGCATCTGCTGAAGCATGAGCATGCACTTGGTAGTGCTTCGAAAAGGTATGCAGGCTAGTCCAAGTGGCAGCCTGACAGACTTGTTGAGCCGTAGCCTGGTGCCTAAAAGCCCAAGAGGCACCGACAGGTCTGGTCGAATGTGCCTTGATCCCCGACAGGGGAGGCACCTGAGTACTCTGGTAGGCGTCCGAAATGGTCGATCTAATCCAACGGGCTAAAGGTCGGCTTAGAAGCAGAGAGACCCTTGCGCCGACCTGTGGTTAGCACAAAAAGAGAAGTGCACCGCCTAAGTGCAGCGGTGCGAGACACATAGATCCGGAGAGCACGCACCAGATCCAGAGTATGCAGCGCTTTTTCAAAGCGATGAACAGGAGCCGGACAAAAGGAAGGTAGGGTAATGCCCTGGTTAAGGTGGAAAGGAGAGACCACCTTAGGAAGAAAGTCCAGAGTCGGACGGAGAACCACCTTGTCTTGATGAAAAACCAAAAAAGGTGACTCCGAAGAGAGCGCAGCCAAATCAGAGACTCTCCTGAGGGAAGTAATGGCCACCAGAAAGGCCACTTTCTGTGAAAGACGATACAAGAAAACCTCCCTAAGAGGCTCAAAGGGGGGTTTCTGCAAAACCGTGAGAACCAAATTAAGGTCCCATGGATCCAAGGGCCGCCGGTAAGGCGGAATGATGTGAGACGCGCCCTGCATGAAGGTGCAGACCTGAGCCAGCCGAGCGAGACGCCGCTGGAACAGAACTGACAGAGCTGAGACTTGTCCCTTGAGAGAGTTGAGGGACAGACCTAGCTGCAGACCGGACTGTAGAAAAGAAAGAAGGGTCGGCAAGGAGAAAGGCCAAGGAGGATGGTCGGTAGAGCGACACCAGGATAGGAAAATTCTCCAAGTCCTGTGATAGATGTTGGCGGAGGAAGACTTACGGGCCCGAGTCAGTGGAGATGACTTCAGGAGGAATACCAGAAGCCGTCAAAATCCAGGACTCAAGAGCCACGCCGTCAATTTGAGAGCCGCAGAATTCAGGCGGAAAAACGGACCTTGCGAGAGAAGGTCTGGACGGTCCGGAAGATGCCACGGCATCTCTACGGACAGATGGAGCAGGTCTGGATACCAAGCTCGCCTGGGCCAGTCCGGTGCAATGAGGATGACTCGACGGCCCTCCATTCTGATCTTGTGCAGGACTCTGGGCAAGAGAGCTAGAGGGGGAAACACGTAGACAGACGAAACTGGGACCAGTCTTGAACCAGAGCGTCCGCGGCGAATGCCTGAGGATCGTGGGAGCGAGCCACGTAAACAGGAACTTTGTTGTTATGACGGGATGCCATTAGGTCCACGTCCGGAGTGCCCCATTTGCGGCAGATTGACTGAAACACTGCCGGGTGCAGGGACCACTCGCCACCGTCCATGGTTTGACAGCTGAGATAATCTGCCTCCCAGTTTTCCACGCCTGGGATGTGGACTGCGGATATGGTGGACTTGGAGTCCTCCACCCATTGAAGGATGCGTTGTACCTCCAACATTGCCAGGCGGCTGCGTGTCCCGCCTTGGTGATTGATGTAGGCAACCGCTGTCGCGTTGTCTGACTGGACTCGAATGTGCTTGCCCGCCAACAGGTGGTGAAAAGCTAGAAGAGCTAGAAGCACGGCTCTGGTTTCCAGCACATTGATTGAAAGGGCTGACTCGGACGGAGTCCAAGTGCCCTGCGCTCTGTGGTGGAGACATACCGCTCCCCAGCCGGATAGACTGGCATCCGTGGTGAGGATCACCCAGGACGGGGCCAGGAAGGAGTGCCCCTGGGACAGAGAGAGGGGCCGAAGCCACCACTGAAGAGAGCTCCTGGTCTGTGGCGACAGAGCCACTAGCCTGTGTAAGGAGGAAGGCCGCTTGTCCCAACAGCGGAGAATCTCCAGCTGCAGGGGGCGCAGATGGAACTGGGCAAAGGGGACAGCTTCCATTGACGCCACCATTTGACCCAGCACCTGCATCAGACGCCTGAGGGTATAACGGCGGGGCCTCAGCAGAGAGCGCACTGCCAGTTGGAGGGACTGCTGTTTGACTAAGGGCAACTTCACAAGTGCCGGCAAAGTCTCGAACTGCATCCCTAGGTACGTGAGACTCTGGGTCGGAGTCAGGGTGGATTTGGGAAGATTGACCAGCCACCCGAATTGGGCTAGAGTGGCGAGAGTGAGCGAGACACTCCGCTGACAATCTGCGCTGGATGAAGCCTTGACTAGAAGGTCGTCCAGGTAAGGGATCACTGCCAACCCCTGTAGGTGCAGAACCGCAATCACTGCAGCCATGACCTTGGTGAATACCCGAGGGGCTGTGGCCAACCCGAAGGGGAGAGCCACAAATTGGAAATGATCTTCTCCGATTGCAAAACGTAACCAACGCTGGTGTGAGACTGCAATTGGCACATGCAGATAGGCATCTCTGATGTCGATGGACGCCAGGAAATCCCCTTGGGTCATTGAGGCAATGACTGATCGCAGAGACTCAATGCGAAAGTGCCGCACCTGAACATGCTTAATAAAACTTAACCTTTAATTGGGTTATTTAAAATGACGTAAATAACATACAGTGATCCAAACACCATTTAAAACCAGAAAAATGTTGAGGCCAATGCAGTTCATGTATTTATGGCACCAACATATGACATGGAATGTGGGTTTGACGCTATGGAGACGCCTCTGTCGCCTCCCCTCTCTACTGGTTCACTAAAGACCATATGACCGCTCATGTGACCGGAGAACCAGGAAGTCCTGCGTTCCACCGATCAGTCACCATTTGATGATGCGCGTCCAGCATTCTGTGACGCGACTCACATCATCCTCCCACATGCTCCTGTTTATCCATGTGATTACCCATGTGATCGGGTAACCAGGAAGTATTGCACCCCACCGCCTGATCACTATGAGATAGCGCACGTTCTACTCGGTCATTCGGTAAGAACGATCTGTGTGTTTATATTAAACTACATGCAGTAATGTATATCCAGAGATATCTTGAGCCTGGCTATTCATCAGATCGCTGGGTTAGATCATCTCCTTATGGGTTAATTCTGTTTGCAATCCGGGTCTTCCCTATTACCGTTGTGCCATTTGCATAATTAAGTGAGGTGGGTCCTCTAACTCGGGGAGTGGGACCAAGGCCCCTTTTTAACCTCAGTACATCACACATCCTCATGGATACCAGGCCACATAGGTTTGAGCTCTGTGTTGAGCCACCGCTGTGATTTTCAGGTGTTTTACGCCTCCCCTGATGAGCAGATAATGTGAAACGCGTCGGGAGTCACCTGGTTTCATCTACTAAGGGTCAGCCACAACAGGGCCAGCTGTGGACTGCCCTTGTAAGGGCGGGAGTCAGTGGATAATTAAAGGGTCAGTTTAGTCCCAGACAGGGCTAGTGACCAAACCACTACTCCCACCGTGCCGGTATTTGGACTATACAACACGGGAGAACTTTGATCCATCCATGGGACGAAAGGATTGGGTGAGATTGTTCCACTTCAAGTGGTCTTGATATTGCATTTTTTTCTCATTATATGCCATAGGATATTATTGATATCTAGCATATTCTATCCATATAGGAGTCGCCATCCTTTGGATATTATAGTCTATGGTGTTTGTTTCGGCTTAAATTGTCCTTTGTTGGTATTTTACACTATTGTAAACTTACAGCTGGGCGATTATTTTCATCCATTTAAGCCTTATGGTACTAACGCTGACTGGGTTAATTGGCATACTTATTTTATTGTGATCATATATGTATCCTGTATGCTACATATACCCAGCAATAATTCAACTTACTAGCAGTGCCATTATAGCCAACTATGCACAAGATCTCCCTACCCCTCCTGTGTTGGTTGTAAAGGGTCAACGTTTCCTGTTCCCCTGTATATTGAAATATGTTGGCGCCATAAATACATGAACTGCATTGGCCTCAACATTTTTCTGGTTTTAAATGGTGTTTGGATCACTGTATGTTATTTACGTCATTTTAAATAACCCAATTAAAGGTTAAGTTTTACTATCACATGTTGCTATATCTGAATAAGTTGTACATGTTGGAATTCTTCTGTATTACCTACTGGTTCTGAGTTAGTGCTATATTCGGGACCTGAACATGCTTGTTGAGAAGCTTGAGATCCAAGATGGGCCGGAAAGTACCGTCCTTTTTGGGGACTAGGAAGAGATTTGAGTAGAAACCTCTGAACCGTTCCCGGGCGGGCACCGGTACAATTACTCCATTGGCCTGCAAGGATGCCACGGCCTGTGAGAAGGCAGTGGACTTGGAGCAGGGGGGGGGGAGGTTGAGAGAAAAAAATCTGTTTAGCGGACTGGAAGAGAATTCTATCCTGTAGCCGTGGGAGATGATATCTCTCACCCACTGATCGGAGACGTGTTGAAACCAAGCGTCGCCAAAGTGGGAGAGCCTGCCACCGACCAAGGACGTTGCTGGAGCGGGCAGATAGTCACGAGGAGGCTGCCTTAGTGGCAGCACCTCCTGCCGTCTTCTGTGGACGTGCTTTTGGGCGCCAGTTGGATTTCTGGTCCTTGGCTGAGTTAGTGGACGAGGCCGAGGGCTGAGGACGCCCAGTTGGAGGAACGAAAAGGAGCGAAACCTCAACTGATTCCTACCCTGGGCAGGTTTCCTGGCTTTGGTTTGTGGCATGGAAGTACTCTTCCCGCCAGTAGCTTCCTTAATAATTTCATCCAGCTGTTCTCCGAACAGCCGGGACCCAGCAAAAGGGAGCCCAGCAAGGTACTTTTTTGAAGAAGCATCTGCCTTCCACTCTCGAAGCCACAAGATCCTGCGGATAGCGAGGGAATTAGCCGAAGCCACCGCAGTGCGGTGAGAAGCCTCCAACATGGCAGACATGGCATAGGATGAAAAGAAGGGAATTTTGTTTACTTACCGTAAATTCCTTTTCTTCTAGCTCCAATTGGGAGACCCAGACAATTGGGGTGTATAGCTTCTGCCTCCGGAGGCCACACAAAGTATTACACTTAAAAGTGTAAAGCCCCTCCCCTTCTGCCTATACACCCCCCCGTGCATCACGGGCTCCTCAGTTTTAGTGCAAAAGCAGGAAGGAGGAAACTTATAAATTGGTCTCAAGTAAATTCAATCCGAAGGAAGTTCGGAAAACTGAAAACCAGTCAACATGAACAACATGTGTACACAAAGAACAACAGCCCGAAGGGAACAGGGGCGGGTGCTGGGTCTCCCAATTGGAGCTAGAAGAAAAGGAATTTACGGTAAGTAAACAAAATTCCCTTCTTCTTTGTCGCTCCATTGGGAGACCCAGACAATTGGGACGTCCAAAAGCAGTCCCTGGGTGGGTAAAATAATACCTCGTAATAGAGCCGTAAAACGGCCCCTTCCTACAGGTGGGCAACCGCCGCCTGAAGGACTCGTCTACCTAGGCTGGCATCTGCCGAAGCATAGGTATGCACCTGATAGTGTTTCGTGAAAGTGTGCAGGCTCGACCAGGTAGCCGCCTGACACACCTGCTGAGCCGTAGCCTGGTGCCGCAAAGCCCAGGACGCACCCACGGCTCTGGTAGAATGGGCCTTCAGCCCTGAGGGAACCGGAAGCCCAGAAGAACGGTAGGCTTCGAGAATTGGTTCCTTGATCCACCGAGCCAGGGTTGATTTGGAAGCCTGTGACCCTTTACGCTGGCCAGCGACAAGGACAAAGAGTGCATCCGAGCAGCGCAGGGGCGCCGTACGAGAAATGTAGAGTCTGAGTGCTCTCACAAGATCTAACAAGTGCAAATCCTTTTCACATTGGTGAACTGGATGAGGACAAAAAGAGGGTAAGGAGATATCCTGATTGAGATGAAAGGGGGATACCACCTTAGGGAGAAATTCTGGAACCGGACGCAGAACCACCTTGTCCTGGTGAAACACCAGGAAAGGGCCTTTGCATGACAGCGCTGCTAGCTCAGACACTCTCCGAAGTGATGCGACTGCTACTAGGAAGACCACTTTCTGCGAAAGGCGTGAAAGAGAAATATCCTTCATTGGCTCGAAAGGTGGTTTCTGAAGAGCCATCAGCACCCTGTTCAGATCCCAGGGTTCTAACGGACGCTTGTAAGGAGGGACTATGTGACAAACCCCCTGCAGGAACGTGCGTACCTGTGGAAGTCTGGCTAGGCGCTTCTGAAAAAACACAGACAGCGCTGAGACTTGTCCCTTAAGGGAGCCGAGCGACAAACCCTTTTCCAATCCGGATTGAAGGAAGGAAAGAAAAGTGGGCAAGGCAAATTGCTAGGGAGTAAAACCCTGATCAGAGCACCAGGATAAGAATATCCTCCACGTCCTGTGGTAGATCTTGGTGAACGTTGGTTTCCTGGCCTGTCTCATAGTGGCAATGACCTCTTGAGATAACCCTGAAGACGCTAGGATCCAGGACTCAATGGCCACACAGTCAGGTTGAGGGCCGCAGAATTCAGATGGAAAAACGGCCCTTGAGACAGCAAGTCTGGTCGGTCTGGTAGTGCCCACGGTTGGCCCACCGTGAGATGCCACAGATCCGGGTACCACGACCTCCTCGGCCAGTCTGGAGCGACGAGGATGGCGCGGCGGCAGTCGGACCTGATCTTGCGTAACACTCTGGGCAACAGTGCCAGAGGAGGAAACACATAAGGCAGTTGAAACTGCGACCAATCCTGAACTAGTGCGTCTGCCGCCAGAGCTCTGTGATCTTGAGACCGTGCCATGAATGCCGGGACCTTGTTGTTGTGCCGGGACGCCATTAGGTCGACGTCCGGCATCCCCCAGCGGCAACAGATCTCTTGAAACACGTCCGGGTGAAGGGACCATTCCCCTGCGTCCATGCCCTGGCGACTGAGAAAGTCTGCTTCCCAGTTTTCTACGCCCGGGATGTTAACTGCGGATATGGTGGAGGCTGTGGCTTCCACCCACAGCAGAATCCGCCGGACTTCCTGGAAGGCTTGCCGACTGCGTGTTCCGCCTTGGTGGTTGATGTATGCCACCGCGGTGGAGTTGTCCGACTGAATTCGGATCTGCTTGCCTTCCAGCCACGGCTGGAACGCCTTTAGGGCAAGATACACTGCCCTTATCTCCAGAACATTGATCTGAAGGGAGGACTCTTGCTGAGTCCACGTACCCTGAGCCCTGTGGTGGAGAAAGACTGCTCCCCACCCTGACAGACTCGCGTCCGTCGTGACCACCGCCCAGGATGGGGGCAGGAAGGATTTCCCCTTCGACAATGAAGTGGGAAGAAGCCACCACCGAAGGGAGGCTTTGGCTGCCTGAGAAAGGGAGACGTTCCTGTCGAGGGACGTCGACTTCCTGTCCCATTTGCGGAGAATGTCCCATTGAAGTGGACGCAAAAGGAACTGCCTCCATTGCTGCCACCATCTTCCCTAGGAAGTGCATGAGGCGCCTCAAGGGGTGTGACTGGCCTTGAAGGAGAGATTGCACCCCTGTCTGTAGTGAACGCTGTTCGTCCAGCGGAAGCTTCACTATCGCTGAGAGAGTATGAAACTCCATGCCGAGATATGTCAGTGATTGGGCCGGTGTCAGATTTGACTTTGGGAAATTGATGATCCACCCGAATCTCTGGAGAGTCTCCAGAGCAATGTTCAGGCTGTGTTGGCATGCCACTCGAGAGGGTGCCTTGACAAGCAGATCGTCTAAGTAAGGGATCACTGAGTGTCCCTGAGAGTGTAGGACTGCTAGCACTGTTGCCATGACCTTGGTGAAGACCCGTGGGGCTGTCGCCAGGCCGAAAGGCAGTGCCACGAACTGAAGGTGTTCGTCCCCTATGGCGAAACGCAGGAAGCGCTGATGCTCTGGTGCAATCGGTACGTGGAGATAAGCATCTTTGATGTCGATTGATGCTAGGAAATCTCCTTGGGACATTGAGGCGATGACGGAGCGGAGCGATTCCATCCGGAACCGCCTGGTTTTTACGTGTTTGTTGAGCAGTTTTAGGTCCAGAACAGGACGGAAAGATCCGTCCTTTTTTGGCACCACAAACAAGTTGGAGTAAAAACCGTGACCCTGTTGCTGAAGAGGAACAGGGATCACCACTCCTTCTGCCTTCAGAGTGCACACTGCCTGAAGAAGAGCATCGGCTCGCTCGGGGGGCGGAGATGTTCTGAAGAATCGAGTCAGAGGACGAGAGCTGAACTCTATCCTGTAACCGTGAGACAGAATGTCTCTCACCCAACGGTCTTGTACCTGTGGCAGCCAGGCGTCGCAAAAGCGGGAGAGCCTGCCACCGACCGAGGATGCGGTGTGAAGAGGCCGAAAGTCATGAGGAGGCCGCTTTGGGAGCGGTTCCTCCGGCGGTCTTTTTAGGACGTGACTTAGACCGCCATGAATCGGAGTTCCTCTGACCGTTCTGTGGCCTGTTGGACGAGGAGAATTGAGACCTGCCCGCGGGCCGAAAGGACCGAAACCTCGATTGTACCTTCCGTTGTTGAGGTCTGTTTGGTTTGGACTGGGGTAAGGATGAGTCCTTTCCCTTGGATTGTTTAATGATTTCATCCAATCGCTCACCAAACAGGCGGTCGCCAGAAAATGGCAAACCGGTTAAGAACTTTTTGGAAGCAGAGTCTGCCTTCCATTCACGTAGTCACATGGCCCTGCGGACTGCCACCGAATTGGCGGATGCTACCGCCGTACGGCTCGCAGAGTCCAGGACAGCATTAATGGCGTAGGATGCAAACGCCGACGCCTGAGAGGTTAAGGACACCACCTGCGGAGCAGAGGCACGTGTGACTGCATTAATCTGCGAGTGACAAGCTGAGATAGCTTGGAGTGCCCATACGGCTGCGAATGCCGGAGCAAAGGACGCGCCGATAGCTTCATAGATGGATTTCAACCAGAGCTCCATCTGTCTGTCAGTGGCATCTTTGAGTGAAGCCCCATCTTCCACTGCAACTATGGATCTAGCCGCCAGTCTGGAGACTGGAGGATCCACCTTGGGACACTGAGCCCAACCCTTGACAACGTCAGGGGGGGAAGGGATAACGTGTGTCCTTAAGGCGCTTAGAAAAGCGCTTATCTGGACAAGCTCGGTGTTTCTGGACTGCCTCTCTGAAGTCGGAGTGATCCAGAAACGTATCATTGTACGCTTGGGAAACCTAAAACGGAATTTCTCCTGCTGAGAAGCTGACTCCTCAATTGGAGGAGCTGGGGGAGAAAGATCCAACACCTGATTGATGGACGCTATAAGGTCATTCACTATGGCGTCTCCTTCAGGTGTATCTAGGTTGAGAGCGGCCTCAGGATCAGAATCCTGATCTGCCACCTCCGCTTCATCCTCTAGAGAGTCCTCCTGCTGAGACCCTGAGCAGTGTGATGAAGTCGAGGGAAGCTCCCAGCGAGCCCGCTTAGGCGGTCTGGGACTGCGGTCCGTGTCAGAGACCTCAACCTTGGGACCTATGAGTCACCCCAGGAGCACTTTGCTGCTCCAACCGAGGGGGGCCTGGGGTCAATGATTCAACAGTGCCCGGGGCCTGTGTTACCGGCCTGGACTGCAAGGCTTCTAGTATCTTAGACCATTTATCCATACTCTCAGACAGTTTGTCAGCGAATACTGCAAACTCCGTCCCTGTCACCTGGACAGTGGTAGCAGGTGGTTCCACTTGGGCCACCAGTGGCAGAGGCTCCGGCTGAGTAAGTGCCACAGGGGCCGAGCATTGCACACAATGAGGGTAGGTGGAACCTGCCGGTAGCATAGCCGCACATGAGGTACAGGTTGCAAAGTAAGCCTGTGCTTTGGCACCCTTGCTTTTTGCGGACGACATGCTGTTGTCTCCTCCGAGTACAATCCGGGAGGGTATATAGCCAAAAACCAACAGTGCGACCGTACAGAGTAAATGTATAGCATATAAGCATATTATATATATATATATATATATATATATATATATATATATATATATATATATATATATATACACACATACATATATACACACACTTCGGCACCCAGGGGGGCCAGCACCTAGAAACAGGTGCGGCTTACCGACCGCCCAAAGCGGTTGTGTGACCACCAGATTCCCTGCCTGGGCCTCCCAGAGCCGTGTTGTCTCTCCTCTCCAGCTTCAGAAGTGCTGACAGGAATGGCTGCCGGCATTCTGTGAGGAGGGGGCCGTGGGCGTGCCCTAGAAAGTGCGGGAATCTGGTGCCCCACGGTGCTCAGTGAGGGGGGAGGAGGATACAAAGTATGCTCCAGCCCTCAGCGCTGACGTCCAGTGCAGCATCCCGCCCTTCCCCTGACTGGCAGGCCCGGGGGCGGGAGTATGCGGTACTAGGCCGCAGAAGCCGGGGACTAAAGTTATAAGCGCGGCAGGCAAACAAGCGCGGTCAGCGCGGTAGTCCCGGCGCACTAACACACCCAGCAGTGCTGCAGCGTGTATGACACAAGCGCTCCATGCGCCGTCCCCAAGGGGACACAGAGGACCTCACAGTAGCAGGGCCTTGTCCCTGACGATACCCGGCTCCTGTCCAGCAGATTCCCCAGGGGCTGCGGAGGGAGCACGGTCCCAGTGCCTGGAGACCGATTAGGATCCCACTTCACCCAGAGCCCTTAAGGGATGGGGAAGGAAAACAGCATGTGGCTCCTGCCTATGTACCCGCAATGGGTACCTCAACCTTAACAGCACCGCCGACCAGAGTGGGGTGAGAAGGGAGCATGCCGGGGGCCCTGTTATGGGCCCTCTTTTCTTCCATCCGATATAGTCAGCAGCTGCTGCTGACTAAATTGTGGAGCTATGCGTGCATGTGTGCCTCCTTCGCACAAAGCATAAAAACTGAGGAGCCCGTGATGCACGGGGGGGTGTATAGGCAGAGGGGAGGGGTTACACTTTTTAAAGTGTAATACTTTGTGTGGCCTCCGGAGGCAGAAGCTATACACCCCAATTGTCTGGGTCTCCCAATGGAGCGACAAAGAAAGCTGAAGCTTGGGAAGTCAAGGCAACCATTTCGGGCATAGATTCCCTGGAGAGGGAATGCATCTCCTCCAGAGAAGCAGAAATGGCTTTGAGAGCCCACACTGCTGCAAAAGTCGGTGAAAACGAGGCCCCCGCCGCTTCATATACGGATTTGGCCAGAAGGTCAATCTGGCGGTCAGTGGAATCCTTAAGGGAGGTGCCAGCCACCGACACAACAGTCCGGGCTGAGAGCCTAGACACCGGGGGGTCTACCTTTGGGGACTGAGCCCACTCCTTGACCACCTCAGGTGGAAAGGGAAAACGATCAGAACCACGCTTTGGGAAGCGTTTGTCAGGACAGGCCATGGGCTTGGACACAGCGGCCTGAAAACTGGAGTGGTTAAAGAACACTCTTTGCCCTCTTAGGCGAGGTAAACTGGTGCTTTTCTGCCAGAGGGGGTTGCTCCTCTGATACTGGCGGATTGAGATCCAGTACAGAATTAATGGAAGCAATCAAGTCACTAAGATCTGAGTCACTTTCGGACAGGTCAATGGGGTATATGGAGTTAGCCTCCGAGCCCCCTGTAAAGGCATCCTCCTCATCCTGCGAGTCCGCTCTTGAATCAGAGCCGCGGGAGGAGGAGGGAGAGGGAACCCTACGTCTCTTCTTAGGAGGACGGGGTCTGGGACCTGATGATGAATCCTCTGTGAGCTCCGGTCCTGAGAGGGCCCTAGCAGCAGAGGCACCCTGTAAGGGGGGCTGATGCATATTCAACAAAGTCCTGGACAGAAGTCCCATAGACTCAAAGGACTGGGAGATAGACCTAGAAAAGGATTCTACCCAGGCCGGGGGCTCAGCCACAGGAGCAGGAGCAGCCTGAGAGACCACTGGGGGAGAGACTCCAGGCTGTGGCACCGCCAAGCTAGAGCAGGCATCACAATGTGGATAGGTGCTCGGTTCAGGCAGCAGGAGCTTACATGCAGCGCATACAGAGTAAAGCTTTGGAGCCTTGCTCCTCGTGTGAGACATGCTGCTGGAGTGGGGGCTCTGCCAGAGAATGAACCCCAGAGAGTATATCAGAGGTCCACAACCAGAGCCGGTTGTGGCTTACCAGACCGCTGTGCTGTGCAGAGCGGTGTTGTGTGCCCTCCAGATCCCGAAGCCCGGACCCCCAAGCACAGCACCTCAGCAGGGATGCAGAACGCAGACCAACGCTGAGAGAACTCTGAGAAAATGGCCTCCGGAGCGAAGAGAGGGGGCGGGACTTACATGAAGAGTGGGATCTGGAGAGCCAGAGAGACCTACAGGGGAGGAGACACGCACAGCAGTGGGGAGTGTCCCTCCCCTGTGCAGAACGGCCGCCGGGAGGAGCCGCGCTGTCCCTCTGCATGAGTGACATGCTAGGGCAGTGAAACGAAACTAGGCCTCCGGCGAAGCCGGGGCCTAAATTTGAGCGGCGAGGCCGACGCGCAGGCACCATCGGCGCGGTTCTTGGGCGACAGCTAGAGAACCCGCCGGAAATGTCATAAAATACAATAAGCACACTCTCCCCCAACAATAAAGCACAGGGACCCCCAAATATAAACGTCTCAGGTACTTAGCTGCTGAGACGCAGGGCCATGTCCCTGGGGATGAGTGCTCCGGTCCAGCAGGGTCCTGAAGGGCTGCGGATAGAGACCGGTCTCCTGCCAGGCATGGAGACCGTGCTGGCTCTCACTTCAAGCCAGAGCCCAGGAGGGATGGTGAAGGAGCACGGCATGTAAGGCTCCAGCCTTGGAAATCAACCTTACAACACCGCCGACACAGTGGGGTGAGAAGGGACATGCCGGGGGTCCAGACGTGGACCCACATTTCTTCAAACTCATTCCAAAAAGGGAAAAATCATGAGAATGCATGTGTGGATGTATGCCTCCTGAACACAAAGCGATAAACTGGCTGGGTCTGCTCACCAGGGGGTGTATAAGCTCAGAGGGTGGAGCTACACTTTTTAGTGTAGTACTTTGTCCTCCGGAGGCAGAAGCTAAACAACCATGGTCTGGGCCTCCCAAAGGACCGATAAAGAAATATTAATGTCACTTTTATGTTGAGGTGCCCATACTTTTGCACCGGTCAAATTTTGTTTAAATGCGGATTGCACATTTTCAGTTAGTACAATGAAAGGAATTTTGCTTACTTACCGTAAATTCCTTTTCTTCTAGCTCCAATTGGGAGACCCAGACAATTGGGTGTATAGCTACTGCCTCCGGAGGCCACACAAAGTACTACACATAAAAGTGTAAGGCCCCTCCCCTTCTGGCTATACACCCCCCCGTGGGATCACGGGCTCCTCAGTTTTAGTGCAAAAGCAAGAAGGAGGAAAGCCAATAACTGTTTTAAATACAAATTCAACCCGAGAAACAACCTCGGAGAACTGAACTGTTCAACATGAACAACATGTGCACCCGAAAAAAACAAACTTCCTAAGAAAACAGGGCGGGTGCTGGGTCTCCCAATTGGAGCTAGAAGAAAAGGAATTTACGGTAAGTAAACAAAATTCCCTTCTTCTTTGTCGCTCCTAATTGGGAGACCCAGACAATTGGGACGTCCAAAAGCAGTCCCTGGGTGGGTAAAAGAATACCTCGTGATAGGGCCGTCAAACAGCCCTTTCCTACAGGTGAGCCACCGCCGCCTGAAGGACTTGTCTACCTAGGCCGGCATCCGCCGAAGCGTAGGTATGCACCTGATAATGCTTGGTAAAAGTGTGCAGACTCGACCAGGTAGCCGCCTGGCACACCTGCTGAGCCGTAGCCTGGTGCCGTAATGCCCAGGACGCACCCACGGCTCTGGTAGAATGGGCCTTCAGTCCTGATGGAATCGGAAGCCCAGCAGAACGGTAGGTGTGAAGAATTGGTTCCTTGATCCAACGCGCAAGGGTGGATTTGGAAGCTTGCGACCCTTTACGCTGACCAGCGACAAGGACAAAGAGTGCATCCGAGCGGCGCAGAGGCGCCGTGCGGGAAATGTAGATCCTGAGTGCTCTCACCAGATCCAATAAATGCAAACCTTTTTCAAATTGGTGAACTGGATGCGGACACAAAGACGGTAAAGTGATATCTTGATTGAGATGAAAGGAAGATACCACCTTGGGAAGAAATTCTGGAATTGGACGCAGAACTACCTTGTCCTGGTGAAACACCAGGAATGGAGATCTGCATGATAACGCCGCCAGCTCGGACACTCTCCGAAGAGACGTGACCGCCACTAGAAAGGCCACTTTCTGTGAAAGACGAGAAAGGGAAACCTCCTTCATAGGCTCGAAAGGCGGCTTTTGGAGAGCAATTAGAACCTTGTTCAGGTCCCAGGGCTCCAATGGCTGCTTGTAAGGGGGGACGATATGACAAACCCCTTGCAGGAACGTGGGTACCTGAGGAAGTCGCGCCAGGCGTTTCTGAAAAAATACGGATAGCGCGGAGACTTGACCCTTAAGGGAGCCAAGCGACAAACCTTTTTCCAACCCAGACTGCAGGAAGGAAAGAAAAGTAGGCAATGCAAAAGGCCAGGGAGAAACTCCCTGAGCAGAGCACCAAGATAGGAATATCCTCCACGTCCTGTGGTAGATCTTGGCGGAGGATGGCTTCCTAGCCTGTCTCATGGTGGCAACCACTTCATGAGATAAACCTGAGGCCGCTAGGATCCAGGACTCAATGGCCACACAGTCAGGTTCAGGGCCGCAGAATTCAGATGGAAAAACGGCCCTTGAGACAGCAAGTCTGGACGGTCTGGTAGTGCCCACGGATGGCCTACCGTGAGGTGCCACAGATCCGGGTACCACGACCTCCTTGGCCAGTCTGGAGCGACGAGAATGGCGCGGCGGCAGTCGGACCTGATTTTGCGGAGCACTCTGGACAACAATGCCAGAGGTGGGAACACATACGGTAGCCGGAACTGCGACCAATCTTGAACTAAGGCGTCTGCCGCCAGAGCTCGGTGATCGTGAGACCGTGCCATGAAAACCGGGACCTTGTTGTTGTGCCGTGACGCCATCAGGTCGACGTCCGGCATCCCCCAGCGGCGACAGATCTCCTTAAACACGTCCGGGTGAAGAGACCATTCCCCTGCGTCCATGCCCTGGCGACTGAGAAAGTCTGCTTCCCAGTTTTCTACGCCTGGGATGTGAACTGCGGATATGGTGGATGCCGTGTCTTCCACCCACGTCAGAATCCGCCGGACTTCCTGGAAGGCTTGCCGACTGCGTGTTCCCCCTTGGTGGTTGATGTATGCCACCGCTGTGGAGTTGTCCGACTGAATTCGGATCTGCTTGCCTTCCAGCCACTGTTGGAAGGCTTGTAGGGCAAGATAGACTGCTCTGATCTCCAGAACATTGATCTGAAGGGTGGACTCTTTCCGAGTCCACGTACCTTGAGCCCTGTGGTGGAGAAACACTGCTCCCCACCCTGATAGACTCGCATCTGTCGTGACCACCGCCCAGGATGGGGGTAGGAACGACTTTCCTTTTGACAATGAGGTGGGAAGAAGCCACCACCGGAGAGATTCCTTGGCTGCCTGAGAGAGGGAGACCTCCCTGTCGAGGGACGTCGACTTCCCGTCCCATTGGCGGAGAATGTCCCATTGTAGTGGACGCAGATGAAACTGCGCAAAAGGAACTGCTTCCATTGCTGCTACCATCTTCCCTAGGAAGTGCATGAGGCGCCTCAAGGGATGCGACTGGCCCTGAAGGAGAGATTGCATCCCTATCTGTAGCGAGCACTGTTTGTCCAGTTTCACTATCGCTGAGAGAGTATGAAACTCCATGCCAAGATATGTTAGTGATTGGGTCGGGGTTAGATTTGACTTTGAAAAGTTGATAATCCACCCGAAACTCTGGAGAGTCTTCAGTGCAACGTTCAGGCTGTGTTGGCATGCCTCTTGAGAGGGTGCCTTGATAAGTAGATCGTCCAAATACGGGATCACGGAGTGACCTTGCGAGTGCAGGACTGCTACTACTGCTGCCATGACCTTGGTGAAGACCCGAGGGGCTGTCGCCAGCCCGAAAGGTAGAGCTACGAACTGCAGGTGTTCGCTTCCTATAACGAAGCGTAGAAAACGCTGATGCTCTGGCGCAATTGGCACGTGGAGATAAGCATCCTTGATGTCTATTGATGCTAGGAAATCTCCTTGAGACATTGAGGCGATAACGGAGCGGAGAGATTCCATCCGGAACCTCCTGGTTTTTACGTGTTTGTTGAGCAGCTTTAGATCCAGGACGGGACGGAACGACCAGTCTTTCTTTGGCACCACAAACAAATTGGAGTAAAAACCGTGACCTTGTTCCTGAAGAGGAACAGAAGTCACCACTCCTTCCGCCTTTAGAGCGGACACCGCTTGTAGCAGAGCATCGGCTCGGTCGGGCGGTGGGGAAGTTCTGAAGAAGCGAGTTGGAGGACGAGAGCTGAACTCTATCCTGTACCCGTGAGACAGAATGTCTCTCACCCAACGGTCTTTGACCTGTGACAGCCAAATGTCGCCAAAGCGGGAGAGCCTGCCACCGACCAAGGATGCGGAGAGAGGAGGCTGAGAGTCATGAGGAAGCCGTCTTGGTAACGGTTCTTCCGGCTGGCTTTTTTGGGCGTGATTGAGTCCGCCAAGAATCTGAGCCCCTCTGATCCTTTTGAGTCCTTTTGGACGAGTAGAATTGGGACCTGCCTGAGCCTCGAAAGGACCGAAAACCAGACTGTCCCCTCCTCTGTTGGGGTTTGTTTTGTCTGGGCTGAGGTAAGGATGAATCCTTACCCTTGGAGTGTTTAATGATTTCATCCAAACGCTCACCAAACAATCGGTCACGAGAAAAAGGCAAACTGGTTAAGCACTTCTTGGAAGAAGAATCTGCCTTCCATTCTCTCAACCACAGGGCTCTGCGTAAAACCACAGTTGGCTGACGCCACCGCCGTACGGCTCGTAGAGTCTAGGACAGCATTAATCGCGTAAGACGCGTATGCAGACATTTGAGAGGTCAAGGGTGCCACCTGCGGAGCAGATGTACGTGTGACCGTGTCGACCTGTGTAAGCCCAGCTGAAATAGCTTGGAGTGCCCATACGGCTGCGAATGCTGGCGCCAACGACGCTCCAATCGCTTCATAGATGGATTTTAACCAGAGCTCCATCTGTCTGTCAGTGGCATCTTTAAGTGCCGCCCCATCTTCCACTGCAACTAGAGATCTGGCTGCAAGCCTGGAGATTGGAGGGTCCACCTTGGGACACTGTGTCCAGCCCTTGACCACGTCAGGGGGAAAAGGATAGCGTGTATCTTTAAGCCGTTTGGAAAAACGCTTATCTGGATAAGCGTGGTGTTTCTGGATTGCGTCTCTAAAGTCAGAGTGGTCCAGAAAAGTGCTTAATTTACGCTTGGGATACCTGAAATGGAATTTCTCCTGCTGTGAAGCTGCCTCCTCCGCAAGAGGAGCTGGTGGAGAAATATCTAACATCTTATTGATGGACGCTATAAGATCATTCACTATGGCGTCACCATCCGGGGTATCTAGATTGAGAGCGGCCCCAGCATCAGACTCCTGATCAGTTACATCCGCCTCATCACACAGAGAGTCGTCCCGCTGGGACCCTGACCAGTGTGATGAAGTTGAGGGTCGCTCATAGCGAGCCCGCTTAGGTTGTCTGGGACTGTCGTCCGAGTCAGAGCCGTCACCCTGGGGTGCATGTGACACCCCCGGAGCTAGGAAGTGGTCCAGCTGAGGGGGACAAGGTGGCAATTAATCAACAGTGCCCATGGTCTGAGTTACTGGTCTAGACTGCAATGTTTCAAGAATTTTAGACATAGTCATAGACAATCTGTCAGCAAAAGCTGCAAACTCCGTCCCTGTCACCTGGACAGCATTCACAGGTTCTAGCAGCGGCCCCGGCTGAGCAATTGCCACAGGGGCCGAGCACTGCACACAATGGGGGTCAGTGGAACCTGTCGGTAGAGTAGCCCCACATGCGGTACAAGCAGCATAAAAAGTCCGTGCCTTGGCACTTTTGCTTTTTGCGGACGACATGCTGTTGTCTCCTTGAGAAATCTAAGGAGGGTATATAGCAGAAAATCACCAGCGACTGTACAGTGCAAAGTATTGCCAGCACAAAATACAAAGTACACTATGGCACAAGTGGGGGAGAGCCCTTGAGGGCTGCTTACCGCCCGCTGAAAAGCGGGTGTGAGGTCGTAGAATCCCTTGTCTGAGTCTCCCCTCTGCAGCTCAGCGTGCAGGCAGGAATGGCTGCCGGCGTCCTGTGAAGAGGGGCGGACCGTGGGCGTCACAAACAAAAGTGCGGGAAACTGCGTCCCACTGTGCCTAGTGTGAGGGCTGGAGTATGTAAAACAGACTCCAGCTCTTAGCGCTGCTGGTCTGTACAGCGTCCCGCCCTCCTCCTGACTGGCAGGTCTGACGGCGGGAACGATACGAACTAGGCCGCAAAAGCCGGGGACTGTAGTAATCTAGCGCGGCCGTCATATATGCACGGCCAGCGCGGAAGTCCCCGGCGCACCACAAATCCCAGCCGCGATGCAGTAAAAACTGACCCCCGCGGCCGGAACGGCCGATCGTACTAAGTCACCTCACTCAGCAGAGCTGTAGTGAGTAACGGCACAAGCGCAGCAGCGCTGTTTACCCCGGCGCACTAACACACCCAGCAATGCTGCAGTGTGCGTGCGATAAGCACGGGGACACGGAGTACCTTGATGGAGCAGGGTCCTGTCCCTGAGGAAACTCCGCTCCGTATCCAGCAGATCCTCCAGGGGCTGTGGATGGAGCACGGCCTCAGTGCCCGGAGACCGGTAAAGTCCCACTTCACCCAGAGCCCTAATGGGGATGGGGAAGGAATCAGCATGTGGGCTCCAGCCTCCGTACCCGCAATGGGTACCTCAACCTTAAACACCGCCGACAGAAAGTGGGGTGAGAAGGGAGCATGCTGGGGGCCCTCGTATGGGCCCTCTTTTCTTCCATCCGACATAGTCAGCAGCTGCTGCTGACTAAACAGTGGAGCTATGCGTGGATGTCTGGCCTCCTTCGCACAAAGCATAAAACTGAGGAGCCCGTGATCCCACGGGGGGGTGTATAGCCAGAAGGGGAGGGGCCTTACACTTTTAAGTGTAGTACTTTGTGTGGCCTCCGGAGGCAGTAGCTATACACCCAATTGTCTGGGTCTCCCAATTAGGAGCGACAAAGAAAAACCTCATTTCAATCCAGAAATATTACTGAGTCCATCATTTATTAGATACTAGAAGGTGGCCCGATTCTACGCATCGGGTATTCTAGAATTTACGTATTGTGTAGTTCATGTATGATTTTTGTTATATATATGTGCGGTATGTGCGTATATTTGTGTGTGCAGCGTTGTCTGTGTGTGGGTGTCTGTGTAGGGCAGTTGTTTGTGGTTTCCAGTGTGTGTGTGTGGTGTGTTGTGCAGTGCGCGCGCGCGCGTGTGTGTGTGTGTTGGGGGGAGGTGTGCACTCTCGATCGTGCTCCATCCCCTATGCTGCGCACCCCCCATCGTGCTACATCTCCCATCCTGCGCACTCCCAAACGTGCTCCATCCGCCATGCTGCGCACTCCCAAACGTGCTCCATCCGCCATGCTGCGCACTTCCCATCGTGCTCCATTCCCCATGCTGCGCACTCCCCATCGTGCTCCATCCGCCACGCTGCGCACTCCCCATCGTGCTCCATCTCCCATGCTGCGCACTCCTAAACGTGCTCCATCCGCCATGCTGCGCACTCCCAAATGTGCTCCATCCACCATGCTGCGCACTCCCAAACGTGCTCCATCCGCCATACTCCACACTCCCCATCGTGCTCCATGCCCCATGCAGCGCACTCCCCATCGTGCTCTATCCCCTATGCTGCGCACCCCCCATCGTGCTCCATCATCTATGCTGCGCACTCCCAAACGTGCTCCATCCGCCATGCCGCGCACTCCCAAACGTGCTCCATCCGCCATGCTGTGCACTCCTAAACGTGCTTCATCCGCCATGCTGGGCACTCCTCATCGTGCTCCATCCCCCATGCAGTGCACTCCCTATTGTGCTCCATCCCCTATGCTGCGCACCCCCCATCGTGCTCCATCTCCCATGCTGCGCACTCTCAAACGTGCTCCATCCGCCATGCTGCGCACTCCCAAACGTGGTCCATCCGCCATGCTGCGCACTCCCAAACATGCTCCATCCGCCATACTCCGCACTCGCCATCGTGCTGCATCCGCCATGCTGCGCACTCCCAAACGTGCTCCATCCGCCATGCTGCGCACTCCCAAACGTGCTCCATCCGCCATGCTGCGCACTCCCAAACGTACTCCATCCGCTATGCTGCGCACTCCCAAACGTGCTCCATCCGCCATGCTGCGCATTACCAAACGTGCTCCATCCGCCATGCTGCGCCAGCATCAGCCTCTCTACCCGCATCATCAGCCTCTCTGCCCGCAGCATCAGCCTCTCTCCTCCCAGCATCAGCGTCTCTGTCCCTAGCATCAGGCTCTCTCCTTCCAGCCTCCCTCAGCATCAGCCTCCCTTTCCCAGCCTTCCCAAGGATCAGCCTCTCTCCTCCCAGCCTCCTTCCTCCCAGCCTCCCTCTCCCAGCCTCCCTCAGCATCAGCCTTCCTGTCCCAGTCTCCCCCAGCATCAGCCTCCCCAAGCATCAGCCTCCACCAGCATCAGCCTCTGTTCTTCCAGCCTCCTGCAGCATCAGCTTCCCTAAGCATCAGCCTCCCTCGTCCCAGCCTCCCTCAGCATCAGCCTCTCTCCTTCCAGCCTCCCTCAGCATCAGCCTCCTCTCCCCAGCCTTCCCTAGGATCAGCCTCTCTCCTCCCAGCCTCCTTCTTCCCAGCTTTCCCATCCCAGCCTCCTTCAGCATCAGCATTTCCCTCTTCCCCATGATCAGCCTCTCTGCTCCCAGCCTCCTCCAGCACGCCCTGCTCCTCTGCCGACACTCACACACCCGATCGCATGCACTCACACACACACCCGATCGCATCCACTCACACACACACCCGATCGCATCCACTCACACACACACCCGATCGCATCCACTCACACACACACCCGATCGCATCCACTCACACACACACCCGATCGCATCCACTCACACACACACCCGATCGCATCCACTCACACACACACCCGATCGCATCCACTCACACACACCCGATCGCATCCACTCACACACACCCGATCGCATCCACTCACACACACCCGATCGCATCCACTCACACACACCCGATCGCATCCACTCACACACACCCGATCGCATCCACTCACACACACAGACACTGACGATATCGCACTTACGCGCTCATACTCACAACATCCGGGGATATCACATGCTTCTGGCCATGTGATCCTCCGTCAGGTCCTGGAAGATCACAACAGCACATTTTCGCCGCCGAGAAGCAAGCGATATCCCAGGATGTCGTGAGTATGTGGATGCGATGTGAGGTGTGTGTGAGGTGTGTATGAGAGTGAGTGTGATCTGATGTGTGTGTATGTTTGTGTGTGTGCGTGTGGACCTTCCGGCGCAGCAGGACCTTGATGGGCTTGTAACCATGCGAGCATGGTTACCAACGTATCCACACCACTCCCACCACTGCCGTGGGAGCGGGGGCCGGGGGAGGGGGAGGGAGTACAGTACTCACCTCCGTGACAGCGCTTGTAACCATGCGAGTATCCACACCACCCCTTTGGGAGCGGGGGCCGGGGGGGGGGGGGGGGGTTGGGGGGGGATAGGGAGTACCGTACTCACCTCCGTGACAGCCGTGTCAGTTAGAGAAATGCGCGGGGGGAGGGAGGGGGTGGGGCCAGAGCTAACGTGCATTGCGTGAGGGGGGCGGGGCGTGGCTGAATTGCCAATGCCTGCAGGGTGCCGGGGCGAGAGGCCAATCTGTGGGGGGGGCGGAGCCTGGGCGAGCGGCTGGCCAATCCGTGTGGGGGCGCAGCCTGGGTGAGCGGCCAATCCGTGTGGGGGGGCGGGGCCATGGCGAGCCCAGCGGCCAATCAGCTTTGTGTCACCGTAAGGACACAATTTTGGAGCATGACAGACAGACAGACAGACAGACAGACAGAATAAGGCAATTATATATATAGATATGAAACTGAAATAGCTGTTGCAAAACCCCAAATTGTTATAAAGAAAAAAGGTCAACATCAATAGGGGGTGCCCAAACTTTTTCATATGACTAATTAGGTCAGATTTGAGGTCATCCATGTACGAGGATCTGATGGAGGAGATACCATTTCTCAGAACAAATTCAGATTGCACAAATTTTATTCCATACATTGTTGAAAATGTTTGTTTCCACTAACTGCAGTGTATTGCATATTGTTTGTGTTCTAAACATGTATTCCAATAAATATATTTTATAGGCTACCTAAACAGCTTGATTATTGCACTAATGATTAAAAGCCTGATGTTACCATTTTACTACTGTAATTTTAACAAACATGAATCATGTATAAAGGAGACCACTCACCATGGCGACGATCGGGCCCTCGCGATTACATTGCGGGGGCGCTGATCGGAGGGGAGAGGGAGCGTGATCCCTGTCCCAATCCCATAAGTGCTGTGATCAATATCAATTCCAGCATTTAGAGGGTTAAACAGCTTGGGACGCAACAGGTAGCATCCCTGGCTGTAAGAGCTCAGCTGATGGGAGAGAGTCCCTGGCAGTGATTGCACCAGGCATGGCGCCAGTACCCCTAAGATAGTCAGGACGTACCTATATGTCCTAGGTAGGCAAGTACCTCCAAGGTTGTGAAGGGGTTAATAGTCTTAGGGGACTTTAAGCTGTGATCATCCGATTGCCTGTGCTATACAGAACTGAGCTGATGCCCTACTCTATATAGCTAAAATTACGATTAATGCCAACTCGCAGCTGTTTACAGGAGGATCGTAATGAGACAGAGGTAATTACCTGAGCAGTGAAGCGTGACCACAGGATGGGGGAGCGCTGATGGGCGGGATCACTGACACTTCCTATTAGCGTGTGTTAAATGCCCTATCAGAAATTGACAGAGGCATTTAACTGATTAACAGCTACGGGTGGAGAGATTCACTTAAGATGCACTTGGCTGCTGTCTAAGGCTGGTTTCAGATCAGCGTTTTCATGCCGCACTCCAAGATCCGGCAGGGCAGTACAGTACAATACAGTTCACAGACAGTGCGGCAAGCCCAGTCACATGCTCTTGTCACATGACAGCTTGCCAGTGAACTGTATTGTACTGCCCTTGTGCCAGATCTTTGAGTGCGGCAGGAAACCGCTGATCTGAAACCAGCCTCAATCAGCCGTCAAGTGCCAGAAAGATGCGGGCTCAGCATATGACACGGCCGATGACATACATGTAGAATCATGAGAAATTAATGAGTAGAATACATGAGAAATCCTCCAAAATAAAAAAAAAAAAAAGTTCTACATCAAGGTTATTCCATAATAGGAGGCCTCAGGGGGTGTCACCATATTTCTTTAATTTTATAGCCTCCATCCATACTTCTGTTTGTCTGCCATTGAGATTGCATGAGCTGCTGAGTTCACAGATTGGCTGTAGCACTATCCAAGTGATGTGAGCTTCAGGCAGAGACCGCTGGTAGTAGAGAGTTGGCGCTGGATATTGAGGGTAAAGTAATGTCATCTCTCTCTCTATCTATATATATCTAAAGTAGCTTATTTAAAAAAAAACAAAACAAAACTTTTCTAAGAGAAACAAACCTTGTGACCTCAATACAGAAAATAATTGCAAAAAGCCTTGATTCTTATAGGACTCATTAAACCCATCCAAAGAAAATAACACTTTGTTTCAAAGAATTTTATTTGAGAGCTTCTTTACAAAGATACTTGAAATATGAAAGTCGTTGGATAGAAATATTAAGCAGTCTTGTCAAACACACTAAATTAACAAAAAATAAAATTATTTCAGAGCTCACAGAGCTTAAAGAGCAAAAAAGATTATAGGCAACCAAGCAAAATGTCAATGCATTCCCTGACAGCCTTCTAACAAACGCTTACATTTCTTGCCTGGAAACACATTGAGATTTTGTTTGGTATAGAAGGAATACCATAACTATGTACAAAATAAATTTCACAGATACATAAATGTAATCATTTGAGACAAACTGCAGTTTAATTTCCTCGTTTGCTATCTTTTTGAGAAACATATTAAAGCACTAAATTTTTTCCAACTTCTGTAACAGGTTTTGTGATTTGTACTTTTACCCCCCAACACAACAAGTAGTTCAGGTATTTATTTCTTCCATTGCCCTTTACTTTTTCTGTCCTAGCTATTTCCTCTTAGACAGTAAGGCAGCACAGCAAATTAACAGATTGAATGCTGTTTAGCCAATGCACTGCATTCATTTTTAAGGTTTTAGTTTTGTACACAAAAATACAATACACCCATTCCCTTCCAACTGCATCTAAATAAAAGAATCCCTACAACACTCTTTTGAAAAGTATAGTATATTCTATGTACAAAATAGTCTGGGTCAGAATCATCGACGAACAGGAAACAGAAGCTGAGTGGATGTCATGGAATCCGGGAAGAGACTGTGATAAGTTGGAAGAGGGACATATGCAGCAGTAATCATCTTGCCTACGGAGAAGAAAGGTTCATCAGTTTAAGTAACTTCCAAGTTTTCAAGTACACATGATATAATTGACAAGTATAACAACTTACCAGCAAACCACCTTCCATGCAAAGCATTAACTGCTGCAATTGCAGATGCTATGGTTGGACATTTCACATAAACGTTACCCTGTAAAGTAAGTGGGAAAGATTTTTTAAAAAAAAAAAAAACACCACACTTTGTTAAACAAAATCTGCAAGGTGAGAGCAAGGTGAGATCCAGCAATAAAGTCCAAAAATAATAAAAAAATTGGATAAAACTTATTTCATTCTTTTTAAAAAAAAATCCATCATGTAGGAAAAATTAGAGAGTAAGGACTTAAGGCCGAAACGCGTCCTCTTTCCTAATTTTCCCTACATGATGGATGTAAAAAAAAAAAAAAAAAAGTTTAATTTTTTTTAATTATTTTTGGACTTGATTGCTAGATCTCACCTTGCAAATTTGTCTACCTACACAAGAAGTTGGCTGACTTGTGTTTCAAGCATTAACCCCTTCAGCCCCCCGGGCACTTTCTGTTTTTGCTCCACTTCTTCCGAGAGGCGTAACTTTTTTATTTTTCCATCAATCTTGCCATATCAGGGCTTGATTTTTGCGGGACGAGTTGTATTTTTAAATGAAATCATACGTTTTACCATATAGTGTACTGGAAAACGGCAAAAAAATTCCAAGTGCGGAAAAATTGCAAAAAAAGTGTGATCGTACAATAGTTTTTTGGATATTTTATTCACTGTGTTCACTATATGGTAAAACTAATGCATCTATGTGATGCCTCAGGTCAGTGCGCATTTGTAGACACCAAGCATGTATAGGTTTACTTGTATCTAAGGGGTTAAAAAAAATTCACAAGCTTGTCCAAAAAAAAGTGGCGCACGTTTTGCGCCATTTTCCAAAACCCGTAGCATTCTCATTTTTTGGGATCTGAGGCTCAGTGATGGCTTATGTTTTGCGTCTCAACCTGATGTTTAACGGTACCATTTTTGCGGAGATGCTACGTTTTGATCGTCTGTTATTGCATTTTGTGCAAAATTTGCTGCAACCAAAAAACGTAATTTTGGCGTTTTGAATTTTTTTGCCGCTACGCAGTTTACTGATCAGATTCATTGATTTTATATATTTTGATAGATCAGGCATTTCTGAACGCGGCGATACCAAATGTGTGTATTTTTTATTTTTTTAACCCTTTAATTTTCAATGGGGTGAAAGGGGGGTGATTTGAACTTTAAGGTTTTTTTAATTTTTTAAAACTTTTTTTTTATTTTACTAGTCCCTCTAGGGGGCTATAGCGATCAGCAATCCGATCGCTCTGCACTATCTGCAGATCTCAGCTACAGAGCTGAGAACTGCAGATTTGCTGCTTTACTTTCAATGCCGGCTGTATTCCGGCATTGAGAGGAAGTGAGTCATGATCGCTACAGGCGTCATCACATGACCCTGTGCTACCATGGCAACCACCGAAAGTCACGTGATCATGTAACGTGACTTCCGGTGGGGGCGGGGTAAGTGACTGTCATGGCGGCGCCCATATACATATCGCTGTCAGATTTTGGCAGCGAAATTTAAGGGGTTAATGGCCGCGGGTGGAAGCGATTCCACCCGCGGCTAGCAGGCACACGTCAGCTGTTAATAACAGCTGATATGTGCGCGGTTCGCCGCCTGCAGAAGGCGGGGCTTGCCGGCACACGATCCATGACGTACCCAGTACGTCATGGGTCGTTAAGGGGTTAAGGAGTTATCCAGGACCAAGCAACCACCATCAACAGGTGTAAAATAATAAAAAAAATTACTTTTGGACAATTCAATATTGAATCCTGATGCTTCTTTTCTGTTTCCATATGCTTCAAATGTCACAGCTTTTTATACTCCGCATGATATGTACAGCACATCACTATTTGGCCGCAGAGGTCACAGCCTATATTTCCACTGTGAGATATGAAGCAAACGTAACATACAGTGGGGAAAGAAGGGAATTTTGTTTACTTACCGTAAATTCCTTTTCTTCTAGCTCCTATTGGGAGACCCAGACAATTGGGTGTATAGCTACTGCCTCCGGAGGCCACACAAAGCATTACACTTTAAAAAGTGTAACCCCTCCCCTCTGCCTATACACCCCCCGTGCATCACGGGCCCATCAGTTTTGGTGCCAAAGCAGGAAGGAGGAAAACTTATAAATTGGTCTAAGGTAAATTCAATCCGAAGGATGTTCGGAGAACTGAAACCATGAACCAAAAGAACAATTCAACATGAACAACATGTGTATACAAAAGAACAACAGCCCGAAGGGAACAGGGGCGGGTGCTGGGTCTCCCAATTGGAGCTAGAAGAAAAGGAATTTACGGTAAGTAAACAAAATTCCCTTCTTTGTCGCTCCATTGGGAGACCCAGACAATTGGGACGTCCAAAAGCAGTCCCTGGGTGGGTAAAAGAATACCTCGATAAAAAGAGCCGAAAAACGACCCCCTCTTACAGGTGGGCAACCGCCGCCTGAAGGACTCGCCTACCTAGGCTGGCATCTGCCGAAGCATAGGTATGCACCTGATGGTGTTTCGTGAAGGTGTGCAGACTCGACCAGGTAGCCGCCTGACACACCTGCTGAGCCGTAGCCTGGTGCCGCAATGCCCAGGACGCACCCACGGCTCTGGTAGAATGGGCTTTCAGCCCTGAAGGAATCGGAAGCCCAGAAGAACGATAGGCTTCAAAAATCGGTTCCTTGATCCACCGAGCCAAGGTAGACTTGGAAGCCTGCGACCCCTTACGCTGGCCAGCGACAAGGACAAAGAGCGCATCAGAGCGGCGCAGGGGCGCCGTGCGAGACACGTAGATCCGGAGTGCTCTCACTAGATCTAACAAATGCAAATCCTTTTCACATTGGTGAACTGGATGAGGGCAAAATGAAGGCAAAGAGATATCCTGATTGAGATGGAAAGTGGACACCACCTTAGGGAGAAAGTCCGGGACCGGACGCAGAACCACCTTATCCTGGTGAAAAACCAGGAAAGGGCCTTTGCATGACAGCGCTGCAAGCTCTGACACTCTACGGAGTGAAGTAACCGCCACTAGAAATGCCACCTTCTGCGAAAGACGTGATAGAGAGACATCCCGCAGCGGCTCAAAAGGTGGTTTTTGAAGAGCCCGTAGAACCATGTTGAGATCCCAGGGTTCCAGCGGACGCTTGTAAGGTGGGACTATGTGGCAAACTCCCTGCAGGAACGTGCGTACCTGCGGAAGCCTGGCTAGACGCTTTTGAAAAAACACGGAAAGCGCCGAGACTTGACCTTTGAGAGAGCCGAGAGACAAACCCTTGTCCAATCCCGATTGAAGGAAGGAAAGAAACCTGGGTAAGGCAAACGGCCAGGGGATAAACCCCCTCTCAGAGCACCAGGCTAAGAAGATCTTCCAAGTTCTGTGGTAGATCTCGGCTGACGTTGGCTTCCTGGCCTGTCTCATAGTGGCAATGACATCATGAGACAACCCTGAGGACGCTAAGAGCCAGGACTGAATGGCCACACAGTCAGGTTGAGGGCCGCAGAACTCAGATGGAAAAATGGCCCTTGAGATAGCAAGTCTGGTCGGTCTGGGAGCGCCCACGGTTGCCCCACCGTGAGATGCCACAGATCCGGGTACCACGACCGCCTCGGCCAATCTGGAGCGACGAGGATGGCGCGGCGGCAATCGGACCTGATCTTGCGCAACACTCTGGGCAGCATTGCCAGAGGAGGGAATACATAAGGCAGTTGAAACTGCGACCAATCCTGAACTAAGGCGTCCGCCGCCAGAGCTCTGTGGTCCTGAGACCGTGCCATGAATGCCGGGACCTTGTTGTTGTGCCGAGACGCCATGAGATCGACGTCCGGCGTTCCCCAGCGGCAACAGATCTCTTGAAACACGTCCGGGTGGAGAGACCATTCCCCCGCGTCCATGCCCTGGCGACTGAGGAAGTCTGCTTCCCAGTTTTCTACGCCCGGAATGTGAACCGCGGAGATGGTGGAGGCTGTGGCCTCCGCCCACAGCAGAATCCGCCGGACTTCTTGGAAGGCTTGACGACTGCGAGTGCCGCCCTGGTGGTTGATGTATCTCCAGAACATTGATCTGAAGGGAAGACTCTGTCGGAGTCCAGGTTCCCTGAGCCTTGTGGTGGCGAAAAACCGCTCCCCATCCCGACAGGCTCGCGTCCGTCGTGACCACAGCCCAGGATGGGGGCAGAAAGGATTTTCCTTTCGACAGAGAAGTGGGGAGAAGCCACCACTGAAGAGAGGTCTTGGCTTCCAGAGACAGAGATACGTTCCTGTCCAAGGACGTCGGCCTCTTGTCCCATTTGCGGAGAATGTCCCATTGGAGTGGACGCAGATGAAATTGCGCAAATGGAACTGCCTCCATTGCTGCCACCATCTTCCCCAGGAAGTGCATGAGGCGCCTCAAGGGGTGCGACTGTGCCTGAAGAAGGGATCGCACCCCTGTCTGCAGCGACCGCTGTTTGTCCAGCGGCAGCTTGACCATCGCTGAGAGAGTATGAAACTCCATTCCGAGGTACGTCAGTGACTGGGTCGGAGACAATTTTGACTTTGGAAAATTGATGATCCACCCGAACCTCTGGAGAGTCTCCAGAGCAACGGTCAGACTGTGTTGACAAGCCACCCGTGAGGGTGCCTTGACTAGGAGATAGTCTAGGTAAGGGATCACCGAGTGGCCCTGAGAGTGAAGGATCGCTACGACGGATGCCATGACCTTGGTGAAGACCCGTGGGGCTGTCGCCAGGCCGAAAGGCAGTGCCACAAACTGAAGGTGTTCGTCCCCGATGGCGAAACGCAGGAAGCGTTGATGCTCTTGAGCGATCGGCACATGGAGATAGGCATCTTTGATGTCGATTGATGCTAGGAAGTCTCCCTGGGACATCGAAGCGATGACCGATCGGAGGGATTCCATGCGAAACCTCCTGGTTGTCACATGTCTGTTGAGCAATTTTAGGTCCAAAACGGGACGGAATGAGCCGTCCTTTTTTGGCACCACGAACAGATTGGAGTAAAAACCGCGACCGCGTTCCTGGAGGGGAACGGGGATCACCACTCCTTCTGTTTTCAGAGTGTCCACCGCCTGAAAAAGCGCAACTGTCCGCTCGGGGGGCGGAGATGTTCTGAAAAAACGAGTCGGAGGACGAGAGCCGAACTCTATCCTGTAACCGTGAGACAGAATGTCCCTCACCCATCGGTCTTGGACATGTGGCCACCAGGCGTCGCAAAAGCGGGAGAGCCTGCCACCGACCGAGGATGCGGTTTGGGGCGGCCGAAAGTCATGAGGAGGCCGCCTTTGAGACGGTGCCTCCAGCGGTCTTTGGAGGACGTGACTTAGACCGCCATGCAGAAGAGTTCCTCTGGCTCTTCTGTGGTCTGTTGGACGAGGAGGGTTGGGATCTGGCTGAGGGCCGAAAGGACCGAAACCTCGCTTGAACTTTCCGTTGCTGAGGTCGGTTTGGTTTGGGGTAAGGACGAGTCCTTTCCCTTGGATTGCTTAATAATTTCATCCAATCGCTCGCCAAACAGTCGGTCGCCAGAAAAAGGCAAACCGGTCAAGAACTTTTTGGAAGCAGAGTCTGCCTTCCATTCGCGTAGCCACATGGCCCTGCGGACTGCCACAGAATTGGCGGATGCTACCCCTGTACGGCTAGCCGAGTCCAGGACAGCTTTCATGGCGTAGGATGCAAATACTGACGCCTGAGAAGTCAAAGATGTTACTTGTGGCGCAGCGGTACGGGTGACCGCATTAATCTCAGACAGACAAGCTGAGATAGCCTGGAGTGCCCACACTGCTGCAAAGGCTGGGGCAAAAGATGCGCCTATGGCTTCATAGATGGATTTCAGTAGTAGCTCTATCTGCCTGTCCGTGGCATCCTTGAGCGATGCACCGTCAGCCACTGCTACTACGGATCTAGCCGCCAGTCTAGAGACTGGAGGATCCACCTTGGGACACTGAGCCCAACCCTTAACCACATCAGCGGGGAAGGGGTAACGTGTGTCATTAAGGCGTTTAGTAAAGCGCTTGTCCGGGAAAGCCCTGTGCTTCTGGACAGCATCTCTGAAGTTAGAGTGATCGAAGAAAGCACTCAGTGTACGTTTAGGAAACCTAAACTGGTGTTTCTCCTGTTGTGAAGCCGAATCCTCTGTAGGCGGAGTTGGGGGAGACAGATCTAGCACCTGGTTGATGGATGCTATAAGATCATTCACTATGGCGTCCCCTTCAGGTGTATCCAGATTGAGCGCAACGTCAGGATCAGAGTCCTGAGCTGCGACCTCCGCCGCCTCCTCTAGAGAATCCTCATGCTGAGACCCCGAACTGCGTGAAGAAGTCGGGGAAGATTCTAAGCGAGCCCGCTTAGCTGGTCTGGGACTACGGTCCGTGCCGGAGTCCTGCACGTAATAACTAGAGGCCACACCAGGAACACGCTTAGTCGCAGACCGAGAGGGGCCTGGGGGTGATCCCGCAGTGCCCGGGGCCTGTGTAAGGGCCGGTCTGGACTGCAAAACCTCTAGAAACCTAGCCGACCATTTATCCATAGACTGAGTCATGGAATGAGAAAGCGACTCAGAGAGTTTGTCAGCTAAAACAGCAAACTCTGTCCCTGCCATCTGGACAGGGGGGGGCCGGTGGTTCTACCTGGGCCGAGGGACCCCCTAGTGCCTCAGGCTCCGGCTGAGCGAGAGCCACAGGGGCTGAGCATTGCTCACAGTGAGGGTAGGTGGAACCTGCAGGTAACATGGCCGCACAAGAGGTACAGGTAGCAAAATAACCCTGTGCCTTGGCCCCCTTGCTCCTTGTGAACGACATGCTGTTGTCTCCCAGGAGCGTGCTCACTGAGGGTATATAGCCACAAGTAAACAATACAGCTGAACCGGAAAAGTATACAAATATAATGTATCTATATATAGTTCAGCACCCTAGGGGGACCAGCACCGGTAACCGGTGTGGCTTACCAACCGCTCCAGCGGTGTGTGGCCACCAGATTCCCTGCCTCGGGTCTCCCAGAGCTGCAGCAGACGTCCTCCACCGGCAGAATGTGTTAAAACATGGCTGTCGGTGTTCACAGGGGAGGAGGGAGCCGTGGGCGGACTTACAAAAGTGCGGGAATCTGGTGCCCCATAGGGATTAGTGAGGGGGAAGGACAGCTATGTGTGCTCCAGCCCTCACTGTCTGCATCAGCTTGACCGTCCCGCCCTTGCCCCTGACTGGCAGGCTCGTGGGCGGGCATTTAATGTACTAGGCCGCAAAAGCCGGGGACTAAAGTAGAAACCGCGGCCGGCCAGCAGGCATGGTCGGCGCGGTAGTCCCGTACAAAAAAACAATACTGCATGCGCTGCAGCGTCCGAGGCCCAGGTGCTCCATGCACCGTCCCAAAGGGGATACAGAGTACCTGTAGTTGCAGGGCCTTGTCCCTGACGATACTCAGTCTCCTGTCCGGCAGATACCACCAGGGGCTGCGGAGGGAGCCCGGTCCCAGTGCCTGGATGACCGGATAGGATCCCACTTCACCCAGAGCCCCTAAGGGATGGGGAAGGAAAGCGGCATGTGGGCTCCAGCCTCTGTACCCGCAATGGGTACCTCAACCTTAACAACACCGCCGACTCAGTGGGGTGAGAAGGGAGCATGCCGGGGGCCCTGTAAAGGGCCCTCTTTTCTTCCATCCGAAATAGTCAGCAGCTGCTGCTGACTAAAATGTGGAGCACTGTGTGCATGTGTGCCTCCTTCAACACAAAGCTAAAAAACTGATGGGCCCGTGATGCACGGGGGGTGTATAGGCAGAGGGGAGGGGTTACACTTTTTAAAGTGTAATGCTTTGTGTGGCCTCCGGAGGCAGTAGCTATACACCCAATTGTCTGGGTCTCCCAATGGAGCGACAAAGAAATAAGTATTTGATGCACTGATTTTTCAAGTTTTCCCACCTAACAATCAGACCTCTCAATTCTTTGTATCATAGGTACACTTCAACTGTGACTAACAGAACCCTCCCTCCCCCCCCCCCAAAAAAACCCACATTGTATGATTTAAGTAATTTGTATTTGATTGCACTAAGTATTTGATCACCTACCAACCAGCAAAAATTCAGACCCTCACAGACCTGTTTATTCTTTAAGAAGGCTTCCTACTCTGCACGTATTAACTGTATAAACTGCACCTGTTTGAACCCATTAAAAAGGTACACGTCCACACTCCAATCTGTCCACCATATTCAAGACCAAAGAGCTGTCTAAAGACACCAGGGACAAAATTGTAGACCTCACCAGGGCTGGGATGGGCTACAGGTCAATATGCAAGCAGCTTAGGAAGATGTCAACAACTGTTGGAGCAATTATTAGAAAGTGGAAGAAACACAAGATGACTGTCAGTCTTACTCAGTCTGGGGTTCCATGCAAGATCTTCTCTCGTGGGGTAATTAGGATTCTGAGAAAAGTCAGGAATCAACTCAGAACTACACGAGAGGACCTGGTCAATGACCTAAAGAGAGCTGGGACCACAGTCTCATAGATTACAGTTGGTAACACACTAAACAGTCATTGTTTCAAACCCTGCAGGGCATGCAAGGTTCCCCTGCTCACACCAACACATGTCCAGGTCCAGTAGAAGTTCTCTAATGACCATCTGGATGATCTAGAGGAGGCATGTGGTCAGATGACACCAAAATAGATTTTTTTGGTATCACCTCCACTCAATGTGTTTGGAGGAAGATAAATGAGTATAACCTCAAGAACACTGACCAAACCTTGAATAGGGGACAGGACGACTGCACCGTATTGAAGGGGGAATGGCTGGTGTCCTATATAGCGAGATTTTGACCAACAACCTTCCATAAGAAAGAGCATCGAGAATGGGTCGTGGCTGCGTCTACCAGCATGACAATGACCTGAAACACAGCCAGGGCAGCTAAGGAGTGGCTCCATAAGAAGCATTTCAAGGTCCTGGCGTGGTCTAGCCAGTCTTCAGACCTAAACTCAATACAAAATCAGGGAGCGGAAACTATGCTGTCCAGCGACAGCCCCGAAACCTGAAAGATCTGGAGAAGATCTGTATGGATGAGTGGGGCAAAATCCCTGCTGTAAACTTGATCAAAAACAGGAAACATCTGATTTCATATTTTGTACAGAAACCTGTATTTGCAATTAGAAGTTTTTTTTAATTTTATCCATTTTATGCAATAAAATGCAAATCAATTTAATAATCATACAATTGATTTTCTGGACTTTTTGGGGGTATTGTCTGTCTATTACAGTTGAAGTGTACCTATGATAAAAGTTGCAGACCTCTCCATTCTTTGTAGGTGGGAAACCGTGCAAAAAAATTGGCAGCGTTTCACATACTTATTTTCCTTACTTTCTTTAAAAAGCCACTTTTGACTTTTAGGATTGCTAATTCCAATAGGTGGCGCTAAAGTTGGTCTCCTTCCTCACTGGAGGGACAATTTGAATATTTTCCTTACTGTAAGTGGAGTGTGAAGTATCAGACATGCAATAAAGGTTTACATGCATGGCTACCTATGTGCACCTTTTGAATCATCTTGTAAACCCCTATAATCAAGGACATTAACCCCTTAAAGATGAATGGCATACTGTGTCATCTGTCATCTCCCTGCCTTTGATGCAGGCTTGCACACCAAACACTCATCTCTCCTTGCACGTTGCCTGAAATCAGCCGCAGGTGGAGCAACTCTTCACCAGCAGCTATTAAACTGTTAAGTGCCACTGAGTGACAGTGGCATTTAACATGTGCTGGCAGGGGGACAAGTGGCTCTGACCACAACGCCATTGATGAGTTATGATAGCCCAGGGACAGCTGATGACCGCTGCTGTGTCTCACATCACAGTATTCCTATGAAAATCAGCCAGTGGCCAGAGTTCATAAGAGACTGATTTCTTCTATATACAGCAATGCTGTGGCATTGCTGTATAGGGAACAAGTGATCAGACTATTGCAGGTTCAAGTCCCATAAGGGGAAGCATATACCCATACCAAGGTGGTCTTTAAGGGGAAAGAAACCAAAAGTGATTCATGTGAACACAGGAAATAATATATCTCTCCAGTAAAAGAAAAAAGGACACACAATTTTCATTATGTCCATATACCAAATTAACCCACATTGTAAATAATCTGAAGACAGGAACTTACTTGTGGTGAACTTTTATCTACATAAATGTGAACAACTCCTCCATGTTTGTTGCATTCTTCAATAACATCATCTTTTATCTCTGTGTCCCAACCTGGCTCATCTTCCCTAGAGATTAAAAAAATAAGCAAGACACGTTCGTCACAAACATTACTAGCAATAAAGTGACAAGGAATCCAACATTTCTCTATTGCTTATTGGTGGACACGGGAAACCATGAGCGTATGCTGCTGCCACTAGGAGACTGACAGTGCAAAACAAGTTAGCTCCTCCCCAGGATACACCCACCAATCATAGCCAAGGTGATCAGCTTTAGCTTGGTGTCTGTAGGAGGCAGACATGGGGCTTACATTCAGCCCCATTTCTATCTTGGAATGTTTTGGGTTTGTTCCCCCCTTCATTAATGAATACCCTTTTTCTTTCACATTCAGCTTGGATTGTACAAGAGTACCTGCTCAGTATGTCATCTAACATAGGGACCAAGAACACCATATGGGTTTGTATCACTGCTGTTAACCAAGATCTGAGGCAGGACCCTAAGGCTATGTGTCCACGGTAGAATGTACCTGCGGATTTTTCTGCATGAAAATCCGCGACTTTCGCGGCAAATCCGCACCTTATTTTTGCCGCGGATTTACCGCGGATTTTTTTTTTCCCCCCGTTCTATACCCAAAATCCGCACCAAATAATTGACATGCTGCAGATTTTTCCGGATCAAAATCCGCGGCAGAAAAATCCGCAGCATGGACACAGCATTTCCAAAATGCCATTGAAATGGCTTGGAAGTGCCGCTGCTGCAGATTTTCGGAAAATCCGCGGCAAAATCCGCAGCGTGGGCACATAGCCTAAACCTCTAACATCAAGAGTGCTTGATAATCCCTGGCGGTTAGTCCTTACCACTATTCCTCTTGCCCACTCACCCACTAGAGTGACTATGAAGAGAGGGAAGACAGAACCAGTACCTTCAAGGTGCCCCGACAGACAGCATTTGGGACATCTGATGAAGGTCTTCCACCCTCAAGCTGCAAAGGATTCCAGGGCCTTCAGGACAGGTAACTTCACCTCACCCCAAGTACTGGTCTGTGTCATCTCTGCCCGTTTTCTCCCATATGCTACAAGAAACGTTCACTTTCTATGAGAAAGCCTCCAAATCGATTGTGTGTCCAACGGTGGGACAGTACCGCCAGTCCTCTTCTGATAGTCAGGCTTACAGACAGGCCTTCCAAAATTGACTCCACTATTGGGGATAACCTTCAAGGCACCTGCAGCTGCTTTCGTTATGCGGACTTTAACATGCCTCTGCTCATCTACATTTTTCTGGACCACCTAGAGTCCAGGAATCTCACGAACAGCCCACATTACCCTTGGCTTAAACACCTTTCCAGTATCCTATTTCAAGGTTCAGGTCAGCAGTATAGCCATCCTAGCAACATACCCAGAGAACAGGTTTCAAGGCTCTTTTCTTCAGCACACAAATTTTCAAGCACCTACAGCACACTTCTCACTCAGAATCACACCCCACAAATCTAAGTCTCCCATTGCGACCAAGTGTATAATTGTCTGGCGCACGGTCAAGTCACACGTGCAGGAGTCCTTCTCAGTAGTAAAGTTTTCTACTCTTGGTTCTTGAGTGATTTCCCTTCTCCCTAGTGATTCCCCTGGTATAACAGTTCCCTCCCTAGTCACTTAATCTTTGTGTGCAGGCGGTGTTCTCTAATTTTTCACAGGGCACCTTCCTAATTGTTCGAAGCTTGTGATGACAATCTCCAGTCTCTTCAGTTGGAGATATTTATTCCAGTTTCAACTATTCAGGATCGCTGATGGGATCAGTAAGGCTTCTCTACCTCCTTCATCTGGACCTCAGAGCAGTTTCATTGCGTATCCTCATTTGTTAAGATCATCAGTCAAGCTTGCTCTCCGCATGTAAAAGACATCGCTGCGACTCATCATTTGCAAAGATGGAACCCTGAGGCTTCTGATCATCATCTGAACAGTATGTGCCAGTATTTCCAGCAATTCGCAGTCCTGAAGAAAGATCTGTACCACAGATTTCCTTACCTACGAAGGACCTTCGACAGGAGACATGATTGCTTCTTAAAACTGTTCTCATTCATATTAGTTACAGAAGAGTACCCTTGACGTCGGTCTGATGGTTTCCAGAGTGTGCTATAGGATCCCTCACAGTTCGCATCCAAGTTCTGCGACACTCAGCAATTTCCTCCATTGCCCTGTGTGTCTTGTGCTATCCATCCTCCCCTTCCTTCCGTCATTCTCTGGTTACAGAAAGACAAAGGGAATCGGGTCTGCAGAGGTAGTCTACCATTCCGTAGACGTGGGATACCCTCTTGCAGACACCTCATGGAAACGTCTATATCAGTTTCCCTGTTTTTCGTTTTCAATGACTTCCGTTTTTACCGATCAGCTCATTGGTAATCAAGGCAGGGAAACCCTCCTCTTGTACCTATCCTTGCTCATGTGCTTTGTGGCATCAAACCTGGAGTCCACCCTGTTTCTCAGCTCTCCCTAGGTCCTATCCCTGCCTTTTAGGTATTTCAAAAGGAACCTGGCTTCCAATTCACATACCAAGTTTCCCAATGAGGAGGGTCCGCTTAGTTAATCTAAATCAGCTGGGGTCTACCTCTTTATATAGTGTCCCCCCTTTTGAATCCATCCAACTCTGCCTTGTTTTCCAAAAGGTTTTTTACCCCACGGTGATCCCATTCGGCCTGGCTCGGAACTAACAGTCTTGTTCTTCACCTTAACAGGGTGCTCATGCATCCGGTTTACTCTAAGATGGCCTTCTCTGGCTTGGTTTTTCTCCTCAAACTGTTCTCTAAGATATATTGTACATGGTCACAGCGCATCTCAGTGCCTGTCTAGAACAGCCTTCCTCGTTTCAATTCTTGTCAATTGTGTCTAGGACCTCTAGGCCTTTCCTCATCAGGTCTCTATTAAGCAGATCTCCAGGTTGCTTTACTTCTGTGCTTACCTTTTCAGGTTCTACTGACTTAAACCAGGATCCAGGATACACCATATCACCAGGCACAGCGCTGCTGAGCTGGCTAAACCCAGGACCTTTATCCTCAAGGTATTCTCTACCAAAACGCTAATAATCCACTCAAATTTCCATATCCCAGGCACCCATCTTGAAGCAAATCTTGACTAAGACCCAGGCGGGGTCGAAACGTCGGAATGACTCCAGTCGCCTCAATAAATTTGAAAACGTTTTTGCATCACAATCTATGAGTGCAGTGAATTTATTTATTATCTTCTATTTTGTGACTTGGCATTTTCATGCCAGTTTTTCCCAACCTCGACAAAATGGGTGGGCCACACCTCGTTTAATTCCTGACGAGCTGTGGCGTTTCCTGCAACAAATCTCACTCCATTTCTTGACTGGTGTGAAGTTCTGGCGTGGTACACGGAAGCACAACCACTCGTCACATGCTTTAAATTCATGAAAAGATGTAGGTCTCATTAACACCAACAACACCAGTCTGATGAAGCTGTACTTTACTGTTTACAGATTGTGGTCATATTGTAGATCCTGTAATGATTTCTAAAATACAGAACTAATAAAAAGATAAAATTACTTACTGTTGTGGGTTAAACATATTTGACAGCTGGAAGCATTGTGTGGCAAGTGGCTGGGTAGCTGCTGCAGCAGGGACTGGTAAAGTGGATGACGTCAATGAGATGGCAGCAGCTGAGGCGGCAGCAGCAGCAAGAGCTGTAAGTTTCAGAAAGTTACACATCTTGTAATTTAGAAAGCACATGCACTTTGAAATTACATTAAAAAAAACTACATATCTACATCTTATTGACCTTCACATTTGAATGATCATTTCAGTTATTGTTTTCTAAAATCAATGACTGCCAGATTCTACTGGTTATGCATTCTATTTGAGTTTCTTTTATAGCAAATTAAGTGCAAAGCTATTAATGCCTATACCCCACATTTTTAAAGGGAACCTGTCACCAGTTTTTTCACTATTAAACTAAAAGTATCACCTTCTGCAGCTCCTGTGCTGCATTCTATGAAGGTGCACCTTGTTCCCCGACTCCCCTTACAGACCCCAAAAATAACACTATAAAAGCTGACAGCCACGTATGCAAATTACATGTGTGGCTCAGATGGACGTCCTCTTTTCTCCATCGTTTCATTGGAGAACACAGGACCATGGGTTATGCTGCTGTCACTAGGAGGCTGACACTAAGTAAACAGAAAAAGTTAGCTCCTCCCCAGCAGTATAACCCCTGAGCCGGAGGCGGACTCAATCAGTTTTTGCTTAGTGTCGTAGGAGGCTGATGTGGGCCGACTGGGCCCCCTTCAGCCACTTGATTTTTTGCGATATTTTTTCATTTTTTTTTCTCGGCGACGCTCATCGCTCTCATCTGTTGGAATTCTCTTTTTCTACAGGTATCGTTTCTCTACCTCAGCTCTCGCAGCCCGTGTGGGTACCACTCCCCTGGGTCGCAGAGGCTCGAGTCGTCAGGCCCTCTCCCCCGTCCAATTCCATGGTACCACTCCCGGGTTGGCACGCGGGGCTGAACCTTCCTGGGCACCCCCTGTCCACCCTACGGTATCACCCCAAAGGGTGCAAGGGGCATACAGCAGGGACTGGACCTCGCAGCGCATCTGGATGGTATGATGGGGCCCGCAGCGCTGCCACACTACTGAGGGGCTCCCTCCCCTCCCCAGCGTCCACCTGCCTCATTCTTCTCCTGCTGCCCGCAGCCATTCCTCCGGTGTGCGGAGCACACGGACACAGGTGCAGAGCTCCACGCCTGCACACTGGCAGATGCGACGCCGCCGATCAGGTAGCACACCCTCTCCTACCTTTCTCCCGGGCGGTTGCAAAATTTAGGCCCCGGTCCGGGCCTACTCACCGGGCGCCCCGGCCACGTTCCCATCCGACGCCACACTTGCAGTGCTCGGCCGGCACCCGGACATCGCTACCGCGCCACCGCTCCCACAGGTAGGACCGCCGGCCTCTACCTGCCCCTGCGCCGGCTGCTTCAAGTTTAGGCTCCGGCCTGGGCCTAGTCACCGGACGCCCCGGGCCGCATCGGGCGACAGAGTGCACCGGCGTGCACGCAGAGCTCCCTGTCGGCATCAGGTATTCGCTGCTGCGCCGCCGCCACCGTTCGCTGGCAGGACAGCCGGCCTGTATCTTCCTGCTCCGGCAGCTTCAAAATTTAGGCCCCGGCTTCGGCCCTGTCCCCGGCGTCCTAGGCCCGCCTCCTGCCGCAGCGCGATTGGCCGCCGGCCGCTCGGTCTCCACCCTCCTCCTAGCCCCAGGCATCACAGGGGGGGCGGTGGAGGTTTTTTCCCGCTCTCCTCGGCCCCCCCTCCAGCCTCCTCAGAATCCATTTAAAAAAAAAAAAAAAAAAAAAAAGACTGATTATAGCAGTTCCCCTGGTCTGCGAATTGCTGAGGCTACAGCAACCCTCATATTGGGGAAAAGTAGCCAACATTAGCCACGTTCATTAACATTAGTGGTTGTTTGTTTTTCTTTTATCATGGGCTCAGTTTATTTCAATATGTAAACGTATATATATATATATATATGTATATATATATATATATATATATATATATATATATATATATATATATATATATATATATATATATATATATATATATATATATATATATATATATATATATATATATATATATATATATATATATTTATATTAACTCTTACGAGCACTTATTCGGGTTCTTGGTTTGCATCAGAGGTACAGTTGGTTTAGGGCTGTTCTCTCAGTTGTGAATTACCCCGAACGTTGGCACATTAGTGCTTACAGCTTCCGCGGCCCCTGGCACTGCACGCACCTGTATCCCGCCCCTGCAGGCGGGTTGGCGCCCTGTCTCAGGCCCTACATCCCCGTGCTGACGTCCCTCGGGTGGGTGCGCATGCGCTGCGTCCCCGGCCGACGCTCTGCCGTACCATCCGCAAGACTGGCGCAATCCCCCCGGGGAGATGAGTCCCGTAATAGGGACCTTTTCCTCTGCCCAAGGCGGACCCGCCAGGTCTCGTCTTCTGCGCCCCCAGGGTTCACCTTAATCCCCAGGTCCAGACTGCCTCTCCTCTGGTAGCCTTTCGACCTCTCGGGGATGGCCCAGGCGTTTCCACCTCTGCTGGACTTCGAGCAGCAGGACCCGGATGTTTGGCGCATGACTAATAGCCGGGTAAGGATGGTGAGTCAAGCCTTAAAAAGGTACGGTCAGTCCTTCTCTCCGTGCACGCACCGGGGGAGGAGAGTCCCGTACCAGGGACCTCATCCGCTGCTCGAAGCGTACCCGCCAGGTCTCGCCTTTGACGCCTCCCCCTGGTTTTTCCTTCATTCCCAGGTCCAGAGCTCCCGCTCGACCAGAAGCCTTCCGACCTCTCTGGTGATGACCCAGACGTACCACCTCTGCTGGATTCCGAGCAAGCGCCGAGGTTCGGCGCATGACGAATAGCCTGGAAGAAACGGTGAGTCAGACCATAAGAGCACGGATAGTTCTCTTCTCCTCTCTGAGCACACAGGTCTCCTTTAAGAATTTTCTAGTGGACCCATGATGTTTTCAGTGGACATCCAATAGTTCGCAGAGCTACTGCTCCTTCACAGACAACACTCCAGACAGGACGTTACCAGCGGTAAGTCTTGTTATTGTCTTTATTCATTCTCCAAGGGGCTCCAGAGAGAAGGGGCATGCCCCCCTGCGATCGACCCGCCAGGTTGCCTCTTGGCTTATCATCCCTAAGGTGACGTCTCTCAGGGACTCCACGGACACCCTACGCAGCGGACTACATTCCATCTCTGCCGATCAGAACTGGTTGACATCTTCGGTAAGTACCCCATAGCCCTGGCGTTTTACCAGCTTCACGGCCTGAGCCTATAGCAGCAGTGTGACCACCCGTCGAGGCCTCTGACTCAGGAGCTGGAACGCGGAGGCGACATCTAAGGAATCACTGACGTTCCTTCCGCCTTTAGGTGACCGTCCCTTCGGAGATAGGTTAGTCCAGTGGATCCCCTAGGCTACGTGAGGGAAGAGCACATCTCTTCCTAGCATCGGCCCAGACGCTCAGGATCGTCGCCTTCACCGCTCGGTTCCAGTCCGTTCGAGCCGCAACCATCAGGGCGCCTCTATCTCTCATCGTCATTTCTCGCTACTAGGGTAGCGGCTCTACCGGTTGGAGTCCTTTCAGACCCCGGCCCGGTAGATCATCCCTTTAGGCATGTTTTTCGAGACCGCCCAAGGGAAGTTACTCTTCACGCAGGAGTAGTTTTCTTCCCTGCACCAAGCCGGGTTCGGTAGGAGAGTCCGCAGCGGTTGGTGGAGGTGATAGCGGCGGTACACTTACCGGTTTTCATCCTTGCCCTTCCAGAGGTCCCCACTGAAGAACGGAGATAAATAGCTTCCGTTTGCCCCGGGGACCCGCCCTTCCCTTCCTAGTGGACCAGCCTTCGTAACCGGTCCCTGGGAAGATCCCCTCTCCGTCTCCTCTGGAGAATAGCATCAGCCATTACCAGTCTCCTGTGCTAGGGTGGGCTTGTCCACCTTTCCACAGCACGGTCCCGAGGAACACCCCTTGTGTGTGGTCTCCCCTTCAGCATTCCAGATTTCAGATCCATCCGGTTAGACCGGTTACGTTTTCTTCACTGGGCGAGGTTGTTCCGGTCAGGTTCCAGTCGGACCATGCCACAGCGGTGGCGTGCATCATCCACCAGGGAGGCGCAGGAAGTGTCATGACAAAGGAAGAGGTCAAGAAGATCTTGCTCTGGGCCGGATCTCATCGCTCTCTAATCTCGGCAGTACACATCCCTACCGTGGACGTTTGGACGGCCGTTTTTTCTCAGCAGGAGGGGCCTCGCCTAGGCAAAATGGCTCCTCAACAGGGAAGTCTCCAGCCAGATCTACGAAGAAGGAAGACCTCCAGTCGTGGTCCTATTGGCCCCCCGATCCAGCTTTCTAGTCAACGGCGCGTCTAGGGTGCCCCCTTCTCTGCGCTAGGTGACGACGCCCTCGCCGGCTGTGAGGCCGGTTCATTCATTTTCTTGGGCATCTTCCCACGGCTTCCCATGATCTCGAGCGTTCTCAAGATGGACCAAGGCAGAAGGTGGCTATGGAGGGGCCCAGGCGAGCATAGTTCACAGAACTCACTCAATCCACTCGCAGATGCCCTGTGGCGCTTTCCAGACCGTCCAGTTTTTCCGTGTCGGGCCCTCTCTGCCACCAGGACTTAGAAGCCCTAAGTTTGACGACCTTAAGAACGGATCCCGGGTTCTAGCTCGCAGAGGCCGGTTGGCAAGAAGGATGCAGACAATGTTGGAGACCGGGGAGCCGGTTCCCTCGACGATGTATTACCACACGTGTGGCGTTCCTCCGGGGTGTAAGGAGCACATCTTCTCTTCGCTCTCTCCCTTCCTGCACTACTGCCATGCTGGCAGTCAGGTCTGGATGTGGCTTTCTAGCGCGTCCCTCTAGGGGCCTGGTGTCTACGCGGTCATTTCGGTTTCAGAGGCTTATCACTTCTCGTCCCACGACCAAGGTGTTTCACGCAGAGAAGCGTCCATCTGGCTCGGCGGCATCGCAGTCCACTAGTAACGTGGGACCTTAACCTAGCGATGGGTTCACCTCACGGCTCTCGGTTTGAGCCTTTCCGAGTGCTTATTACTCCCACCTGTTTGAATAGGTGGGCTCCTCGTGGCCGTCTCCTTGTTTTCAAGGGGCATCAGGGCGGACAGCTCTCTCTTGTTGCCTTTGTTCCCCCCCTTTTTTTCCGGGTCCTCCAGCAGGGCAAGGGGGGTGCTCCGGCCACTACCCTCCCTTCGGTCCAAGGCAGCCCGCCTTCCTTCCAGATAAGGAGTTTGGGTTTTCGGGTTCGGTTCTAGTACCTTCTCTCAGCCTGAAAAGGGCCTAGTTCTTTCCTGAACTGGTACGAGCCCTCAGTAGGTTGTGCCCTCAGGACCGCACTTTTCGGTTTACTCCGACAGTCAGTTCATCTTTTCAGGACAGTTCATCTTTTCACCCGGTCCCAGGTGGCGCATGCCGGCGCCCAGGGCTAAGATTTCCACAGGGATCCTTCCGTCATAGGTAAAGCCTATCGCATGGAAGACGGACCTCCGCCGTTTTTTCTACCGTCCAAGGGGAGTCTCTTGGATGATTGGACTACAGACGTTGATGGACCGAGGTCTGCCGGGCCACCACCTGGTCTAGTCGGCAGATCTTTACTAGTTCCTATCAGGTCACACCCAAGCTTTGGCAGAGGCCAGTCTTGCCGTTATCTTTGCGGGCGGCAGTAGCACACCTGTAACAAAGTAGGTACTTGTAGGTCTGGGTCAAGCCCGACAGGACGAAGCGGTTTCCTACCGATCTCCGGTGATGGTTCTCTTCCCACCCAGGGACTGCTTTTGGACATCCCATGGTCCTGTGTCCCCCAATGAAACGATGGAGAAAGATAGATTTTTGTGTACTCACCGTAAAATCTCTTTCTCTGAGTCTTCATTGGGGGACACAGCACCCACCCTGCTTGTGTTTTTTGGATTACATTTTACCTGTCTGTTGCCTCAGTGGCCATATTCCCAGGCCATTGGTCGCACGTCTAATTGGTTATAGTTTTTTTCCTTATCTTATCTAGGATTGTTTGGTTCTCCTACTGCTTGTGCACTAAACTGATTGAGCCCGCCTCCGGCTCAGGGGTTATACTGCTGGGGAGGACCTAACTTTTTCTGTTTACGTAGTGTCAGCCTCCTAGTGACAGCAGCATAACCCATGGTCCTGTGTCCCCCAATGAAGACTCAGAGAAAGAGATTTTACGGTGAGTACACAAAAATCTATCTTTCCGACTCCTTTCCCCCCTCCTGCCGCTGTTCGCCGTCCTCCTTTCTTGATTGATGTGATGACGCCTCTGTCATCATCCACGTTGCTCTTTCAACTCTCACGCCTGTGCAGTCATGTCCGCTTGCGCAAGCGCAGTTCGCTCTGCCATATCGCGGGCAGAGCAGAAAACAGCTGCCCTCACACGCACCGGTGAGCTACAGGCACGCGGATTAGGCCAGTTACGAGAACGACGCAGTGACGCCATGCACAGCGCCGACCGTAATCTCGCGCCTGCGCAAATAGCTCATTGGCGTGCGCGAGGGCAGCTATGTTTTCTGCTCCGCCTGTGATATGGCAGAGCGAACTGCGCTTGCACGAGCAGACATGACTGCACAAGCGCGAGATTTGAAAGAGCAACATGGATGATGACGGAGGCGTCAAAGGAAATACGGCGAACAGCGGCAGGAGGGGGGAAAGGAGTCGAAAAAGAGGACGTCCATCTGAGCCACACATGTAATGAGCACAAGTGGCTGTCAGCTTTTATAAAGATATTTTCGGGGTCTGCAAGGGGAGTCAGGGAACAAGGTGCACCTTCATAGAATGCAGCACAGGAGCTGCAGGTGATACTTTTACTTTAATAGTGAAAAAACTGGTAATCGGTTCCTTTTAAAAGCATCACTTTCGAAAGGCTCACTACCACCCTAATCTAACTCCCCTCTTTCCCTTTAAATATTTTTTCAGAATGCACTCCCTCCTATTCATCTGTCTCCACACTTTCTATGCACCCAATAGCACTTGGTAACTAACTACTAAGACTGATACAGGCTGATGACAAGTTAAGCAGCTTTCATAACTCCCATTATGATGGTTGGACAAAACATAACAAGCACATTCCACCTATTGTGTCCAGTTTCCTTTTTAGATTGTAAGCTTTTGGACAGGGTCCTCACTCTTGTATTTGCTGAACTGTCTGTTACTTTGTAATATCTGCCTGTACATATATCCCTCAATTATAAAGTGCTGTGGAATATGATGACAAAATTACAATTTAGCAAGATGTACAAAACAAAAAAAAAAAAAAAAAGTCAAGCAGATATCCCCCTTTACATCAATAGGTTAAATCCACGGCAGAAATTTGTGGCAAGTGCACAATATACACTACTCACAAAGTTAGGAATATTTGGCTTTTGGGTGAAACTTCCATAACAAGTAAAAAGTTTACACTACAGTGATATTTTATCATGGAATTAAGGCATTTAAGTAGAAGCATGAAGATGGCAATTTCCTCATCTCAAACAAGTTATTGAAACAAAATATAACAGTGGTGGGTATAACTCCCCAAAATATATCAAGGTCTTAAAAGGGGTTATCCAGCTTATTTTGACTTTGTAATTTCCCTATTGGGCTACATTGGGGCAGGTAAGTAGATAGAGACCACTTACCTGCCCTGCTGTCAGCCCCTCTCCCCTGGCTCAGAGTGGTCATGTGACCGCTCCTGCTGCGATTTTGCTGCTTCCGGTCATTTCATGTCAATATGGGCAGGACCATGTTGACATGCAAATCTGGGAACAGCATGTTGCCGCCCTGCTGGGCGGGTACGGTCCATGGAGTCCCCGCCCCCCTTTCATACACCCTCCCACACATTCCCCCGCACTCTCCCCGCAACCTTCCCCGGCACGGCTGTGGGACACGTGAGCTGAGGGGAGGGGCCTGGTGGCGGCTGCCCACGGTGTCACTGCCAGCAACGGGCCCCCTGCTCAGGATCGCACATTCAAATGTATCAGCATCTGTGATGCCGATACATTTGAAAGTAGTGATGAGAGGGAGCGCAGCGCAAAGCCCCACGTGTGTGTGGGTGCAGAGCCCCACGTGTGCGTGAGTGGGGGGGGGGGGTGCAGAGCCCCACGTGTGCGTGAGTGGGGGGTGCAGAGCCCGATGTGGGGCTGTTTCCATTGCTAGAGTGATAACAGGTCAGGTGCTGGGGCAGAATACTGACATGAATGTGTGTGTGCAGGGGGCGGGCAGAGGGGGCAGGGCTGGACACTGAGGCTGGGCGGTGCCAGCTCGGACTGTCAGGTTTAGCACAGGAAGTTATGTTTGCTGGAGCTGAATGCAAACAAAGAGCTGCAGAGACTAAAGGGATAATTCAAGAGGAAAAAAAGTTAGAAAACAAAAAATAACAATGTAGGGGTGGTTTATATGACAATACAGCACAGATTAGTTTACCAAAAATGTTTGAGTTTATGTCGGACAACGCCTTTAACTTATGTAGCCTTGAGCATCAATTACAGCTTGACAACGACATCTCATGTTCACAAGTCAAGTTATTGTCTGCTGAGGCATGGCATCCCACTCTTCTTGAAGGTTGGCGCTCAGGTTAAGGTTCTGGGGTACAGTGTATCGAGCCTCTACATGGCGACTCAGCTGATCACATAGGTTTCCTATGGGATTCAGGTCCGGAGAAAGTGCAGGCCACTCCATTGGAGGCATCTCAGTCTCCAGCAGCCGTTCCCTAATGGTGCAACCTTAATGAGCAGGAGGAGCATTGTTGGTCATGAGGATAAAATTAGGCAAAATTACTGGATTAATGATTATCAAGTAGTGGCTTGTCACTGTACCATTCACAAAGTGCAGGGTAGTTCTGTATTGACTAAACACATCTGCACACACTAACCTCACCACCAAAGGCTTGTCTGGTGACAACAGTGGCTTATGCATAGCACTCTCCTTGAGGTCTCCCAACATTGGTGGCGCCATCATTTCTGCACAGCGTGAATAAACTTTCATCAATGAACAGGTCTGAGACCTACTGGTCCCTTGTCCAGCAAGACGATGACACTTGCGTCTGGTGGTGTGGTCTGGTACCATTGCAGGTCATTTAGCACATAGATGATGATGTTAACAGTTTTGGTGAGAGTTGGGAGTCTCACCTCCCTTAAATGTGCCTGGAGTTGCATGGCATTCATCATATGGTTCCGAAGGGTACTGTTCACAATTAAGCAGTCAGTGTGGAATGTGGCCAAAGGACGTCCAATTCTATGCCTGTGACTTCCAGTGTCTCTGTTGCAACCTGCTGATGACACTGACACTAAGCTCAGTGGCCCCTTCCACCTGAACATCCTGATTGATGCCTCACAATGTTGAGGAACTGCTAATAAACTGTTGGGGTGAACTGTTTAAATACCAATTCTAATTGAATCCCGAAATTTATTGGGCGAGTCATTATGCATTAAACACCTGTTGTGAATTTTGCCATTAAGCTTTTTGTTAGAGAACAGCAATTCTAGCAAAAAGTACTGAAACACTGAACAGTTGGACATTTGCATTCAAAAGATTAGAGAAAGTCACATTAAGGTCACCTGAAAAGGTTAGAGATCATCCTGAAGTTTCAAACAGAAAGCCAAACATTAACTTTTTTGAGTAGTGTATTAGGAAAAATCAATTACATGTCAGCGGACTGCTGAAAAGCCTCTTTTTTTTATGTTTTACACAAATTTGCAAAATCTAAAACTGGCCATATAGTGCATGCTATGAACTTCAATTGATCATAGTGGAGAGTGAGGAAGTAGGGGGAAAAAAAGTGGGCTACGAACCTTCACTTTGTTGTGAAATTCTTGACTGAAGATCTATGTATATATATAAAAAAAAAAAAGAATAACAATTAACACAAGCATGCAAAAGCTACATCTCAATGTAAAATAAGCAAATTAACCCCCTACATGGAAAACAATGATTTTAACCCCCCTAGCCCCAAACCACTTATATCATCATGTAGCTTTTAGAAAAGAGAAGACAATCTGTACCTTTATTTATAAAATCCACCGCTCCATAGTTGAGAAGCTTAGCATCGCCAAAATCACCTGGAGAAGAATATTGCCAAATCATTTTTTTTATTACCATCAATGAAAACCATAACAAAAAAAAGCCAAAATTGTGTTTTTATTTACCACACAATTTTTCTGCTTATTTTTCAGTACAATAAGGTAAAATTGTGTTTTTCAAAATTAAAACTCATTTTGTATAAAAAAAATAAATAAGTAAATCGCATAGTTTATAGCCATGTCCATGAAGAAGGGAATTTTGTTTACTTACCGTAAATTCCTTTTCTTCTAGCTCCAATTGGGAGACCCAGACAATTGGGTGTATAGCTATTGCCTCTGGAGGCCACACAAAGTATTACACTTAAAAGTGTAAGGCCCCTCCCCTTCTGGCTATACACCCCCAGTGGGATCACTGGCTCACCAGTTTTAGTGCCAAAGCAAGAAGGAGGAAAGCCAATAACTGGTTTAAAGACCAATTCAATCCGAGGAAACATCGGAGAACTGAACCATACCACATGAACAACATGTGTACCCGAAAAAACAGAAAAACCCCGAGAAAACAGGGCGGGTGCTGGGTCTCCCAATTGGAGCTAGAAGAAAAGGAATTTACGGTAAGTAAACAAAATTCCCTTCTTCTTTGTCGCTCCATTGGGAGACCCAGACAATTGGGATGTCCAAAAGCAATCCCTGGGTGGGTAAAAGAATACCTCATGATAGGGCCGTCAAACGGCCCTCTCCTACAGGTGGCCAACCGCCGCCTGAATGACTTATCTACCTAGGCTGGCGTCTGCCGAAGCGTAGGCATGCATCTGATAATGCTTGGTAAAAGTAAGTAGACTCGACCAGGTGGGTGCCTGACACACCTGCTGAGCCGTAGCCTGGTGCCGTAATGCCCAGGATGCACCCACGGCTCTGGTAGAATGGGCCTTCGGCCTTGAGAGAACCAGAAGCCCAGTAGAACTGTAGGTTTCAAGAATTGGTTCCTCGAGCCCCCGAGCAAGGGTGGATCTGGAAGCTTGCGACTGTTTACGCCGACCAGCGACAAGGACAAAGAGTGCATCCGGGTGGCGCAGGAGCGCCATGCGGGAAGTAGAACCTGAGTGCTCTCACCAGAACCAACAGATGCAAATCTTTCTGAAATTGATGGACTGGACGAGGACACAAAGAAGGTGAGGTGATATCCTGATTGATATGAAAATGGGATACCACCTTAGGGAGAAATTCCGGAACCGGACGCAGAACTACCCTGTCCTGGTGAAGGACCAGGAAGGGAGTTTGTATGAGAGCGTTGCTAGCTCGGAAACTCTCCTAAGAGACGAGACCGTTACTAGAAGGCCACTTCCCGTGAAAAACGGGAAGGGAGACATCCTTCAAAGGCTCGAAAGGCGGCATCTGGAGAGCAATTAGAACCTTGTTCAGATCTCAGGGCTCTAACGGCCGCTTGTACGGAGTGCTGAGAAGACAAACTCCCCGTAGGAACGTGCGTACCTGAGGAAGTCGTCGTTTCTGAAAAAATACAGATAGCGCTGAGACTTGTCCCTAAAGGGAACTGAGCGACAACCCATTTTCCTACCTAGATTGCAGGAAGGAAGGAAACATAGACGATGCAACCGGCCAGGGAGAAACACCCTGCGCCGAGCACCGAGATAAGAACATCTTCCACGTCCTGTGGTCAATCTTGGCGGACGTTGGTATGCTAGCCTGTCTCATGGTGGCAACCACGTCCTGAGGTAATCCTGACGACACTAGGTTCCAGGACTCAATGCCACACCATGGAAGAATGGCCCTTGAGACAGCCAGTCTGATTGGTCTGGTAGTGCCCCCGGTTAGCCTACCGTGAGGCACCACAGAACCGAGTACCACAACATCCTCGGCCAATTTGTAGCGACGAGGATGGCGCGGCCGCAGTCGGTCTTGATCTAGCGCAGTACTCTGGGCAACAATGCCAGAGGTGGCACCTAAGGTAGCTGGAACTGCGACCAATGCTGAACTAAGGCGTTTGCCGCCAGAGCTCGATGATTGTGAAACCGTGCCATGAAGCTGGCACATTGTTGTTGTGCCGTGACGCCATTAGATCGACGTCCGGCCTCTGTCAGCGGCGTCAGATCTCCTGAAACCCGTCCGGGTGAGGAGACCATGGACAACCTGAATCGCGTAAGAAACAAATGCAGACATTTGAGAGGTTAAGGATGCCACCTGCGGCACAGATGTACGTGTAACCGTGTCAATCTGTGTAAGACAAGCTGAAATAGCTTGGAGTGCCCCAAGGGAGAGAATGCCGGAGCCAACGGTGCGCCGACAGCCTCATAGATGGCTTTCGACCAGAGATCCATCTGTCTGTCAGTGGCATCTTTGAGTTTGCAGTTCCATCTCCCACTGCAACTATGGATCTAGCTACAAGCCTGGAGATTGGAGGATGCCGCTCGGGACATTGGGTCCGGTCCTTGACCAAGTCAGGGGACAGGGATAACGTGTATCCTAAGCCGTTTGGAGAAGCGCATATCTGGATAAGCGTGGTGTTCCTGGACTGCCTCTCTGAAGGCAGAGTGGTCCAGAAAAATACGTGAAGCTGACTCCTCCACTGGAGGAGCTGTGAGAAATAACCCACATTCTATAGATGGACGCTATAAGATTATTTACTATGGCGTCACAATCAGGTGTATCCAGATTGAGAGCGGTCTCAGGATCAGAATCCTGAGCCGCTACTTCCGCCTCATTACACAGCGAGTCCTTCTGTTAGGACCCTGATGAAACCGAGGCCGCTCATAGCGAGCCCACTTAGGCTGTCTGGGACTGACGTCCGTGCAGAGCCGTGACTCTGGGATGCGTGTGACATTCCCGGAGCTGTTAGTTATTCACACTGAGGGGGGCCATGGATCAATGATTCAACAGTGCCCATATTGTGAGAGACATGTCCGGACTGCTAGGCTTCTAGTATCATAGCCATAGTCTCAGAAAAACTGTCAGTAAATACTGCAGACACCGTCCTCATCCCCTGGCCATTAGTGCATACAATGGGAGTCTATGTACCTGCCGGCCGTATAGCCGTACATGCTGTACCAGCTGTATAGAAAAACATGTGGTTCTGCACCTTTGTTTTACACAGAGAATATGCTGATAACTCCTCCGCATAATCCAGGAGGGTATATACAACGTGCGACCAAACAGTGCAATGTATATAGTACAAGCATATCTATACGTGCACTTCTGCACTAGTGGGGTTAGCACCACAGGTGGTGCTTAACGCCTGTTACAGCGATTGTGTGACTATCAGAATGCCAGGGTCTTCCACACTTGTCTCTGTATCGTACAGAAACTGACACTAATGGCTGCCGGTGTCCTTGTAGAGAAGGAAGCCGTGGGCGTGCCTGAGAAAGTGCGGGAATCCGGATTCACAGTGCACACAGTGAGAGGGGTGGAGTATGCAAAACATACTCCAGCTCTCAGCTCTGCTCTATGCAGCGTCACGCCCCTACCCTGACTGTCAGGGCTGTGGGCGGTAACGAAGGGAGACTAGGCCCAGAAGCCGGGGACTCGAGTTAACAGCGCGGCCGCCGTAAAAGCGCGGGCCGCGCTGAAGTCCCCGGCGCACCACAAGTGCCAGCCGCGCCGCAGTTCCAGCGGCCGGCGCGACCGATTCATAGAAGTGGCCAGCGTCCCGCCCCTCTCCTGACTGGCAGGTCTGGGGGCGGGAACGAACGGAAGCAGGCCGCAAAAGCCGGGGACTCTAGTTATCAGCGCGGCCGCCGTAAAAGCGCGGGCCGCGCTGAAGTCCCCGGCGCACCACAAGTGCCAGCCGCGCCGCTGCCAGCGGCCGGCGCGACCGATTCCTGGAAGTGGCCAGCGTCCCGCCCCTCTCCTGACTGGCAGGTCTGGGGGCGGGAACGAACGGAAGCAGGCCGCAAAAGCCGGGGACTCTAGTTATCAGCGCGGCCGCCGTAAAAGCGCAGGCCGCGCTGAAGTCCCCGGCGCACTACAAGTGCCAGCCGCGCCGCAGTCCCAGCGGCCGGCGCGACCAATTCCCATAAGTGAGCCTGCTTCAGCAAAGCTGAATGAGGCCATGGCACAGGCGCCGCAGCGCTGATGTCCCCCGGCGCACTACAACACCCAGCATGCTGCGGTGTGAGCGCCAAATGCACGGGGACACAGAGTACCTTGAGGAAGCAGGGCCATGTCCCTGATGTACTCCGCTCCATCCAGCATCTTCTCCAGGGGCTGTAGATGGAGCACGGTCTCAGTGCCTGGAGACCGGTAAATCCCACTTCACCCAGAGCCCTGTAAAAAGGGATGGGGAAGGAATCAGCATGTGGGCTCCTGCCGCCGTACCCGCAATGGGTACCTCAACCTTACAAACACCTCCGACATACAGTGGGGTGAGAAGGGAGCATGCTGGGGACACTATATGTGTCCTCTTTTCTTCCATCCGACATAGTCAGCAGCTGCTGCTGACTAAAAAGTGGAGCTATGCGTGGATGTGTTGCCTCCTTCGCACAAAGCACAAAACTGGTGAGCCAGTGATCCCACTGGGGGTGTATAGCCAGAAGGGGAGGGGCCTTACACTTTTAAGTGTAATACTTTGTGTGGCCTCCAGAGGCAATAGCTATACACCCAATTGTCTGGGTCTCCCAATGGAGCGACAAAGAAAGAATAAAAATTATAGGCTCATGAAAATCGCAAAACTGAAAATTTGCCTGGTCATGAAATGGCTATAGTAACTGCAGTTACGTAAGAAAAAAAAAAAACAAAAAACACAACAAGACACAACATTACAGAACTTCAAGGTAAAAATCGAGGCTATTCTGCCTATAAGCAGCAATATCAAAATCCAGAAGACTCCAGTGGAGGAGGATGCAACAGAGCCAGCTCACATACAGCTATCTCCCTGCTGGAGGGCTGCAGTTTAGAATTCGTATAGCCAAGTATCAGAATAGAACTATTCTTTGCAAAAACCTAAATTAGAATTGCTTTTCTATACCACTTAAGGTACAATTTAAAAACAAACAGTGATCAGAAGTAAGGGCAGATACCTGCAACAGCACCAAAGGCCAAAGAACCACTCATCTGTAACGCTTGCTGTGCGGCAGGAGGTATCTGCAATCCAGTGCCTGCCAAAAAGAAAAATAATTCATTATACCTCACTATCACGCAACACTGTATTAGAAAGAAGTTCCCCTAGCTCTTCAGTGTGATATTTTCTTGTTTGCCTAGCATCATCATCCCATTACCCCGGACTGGACAGAGGTCTCTTAGTTCTCTTCAAGTGTAAATGAGAACCTAACCTGACTATTAGGCTATGTGCCCATGCTGAGGAAAATTTGCCGCTATTTTTTTGTAGAAATTACGCGGATTTCTCAAAAATCCAGTTTAGCGAGTCCCCAGCCATTTCTATGGCATTTGGAGAGTGCTGTGCCCATGCTGCGTTTTTTTCTGCAGCAAAAATAGTACGGATTTCCCTGCGGAAAAATCTGCAGCATGTGAATTATTCCTGCGGATTTTTTCAGCACAAACCCATACTTATCTGCCTTGATTGAAGACACCGGAGTCACTTCCTCCGGTGGAGAGGAGCTCGGTGGAGCCAGGAGCAGGAGGTGGTGGGCGGGGCCTGCACGAGCTCTGGTCATGTGACAGCCGGAGCTAGTTCAGGTCCACCCACCTTCTCCTGCAAAGTGCAGACACTGACAGACACGGCCGGAGAGTGATGTGCTAAGTGATGGAGGTATAATCTCCCCCCCAACACTCCAGCACTTGTTCTGCATTGAGGATGCAGTGCCGAAGCCATGGTACTGTATACTCAATGCAGAATGCCCACAGCATATCCGCAGGACATTCCACAATACAACCACAGCATTAAAGCAGACAAAGTAGTGCTGTGGTTTTCTGGGAGCTCCTGCGGATATATCTGCAGAACACTTTCCCCGTGGGCACATAGCCTTAAAGTATGTGTTCACGATCAGGACTCGCTGCATCCTGGACACAGTGGGAACTGACCTGCGGGGGTCGATCAGGGTTCAGTGCGCTGTGGTTTTTCGCTTGTATTCTCCTTACGGTGGACACATGCGAATCCACAAATAATTGACATGCTGTGGCTTGGAAAGCCGCACCGCAGGTCAGTGTTTGCTGCGGAAAACACAAGCACAGTGAGCATGGGATTTCTAGAAATCCCATCTACTATGCTTGTACTGTACAACGCAGAGTTTGGACGCAGTGAAAACACGCTACATCCAAAACACTGATCGTGGGCACGCACCCTTAGGCCTCGCTCACATTAACATATAGCATCTGATGCTAGAGAATCTGATGAGATATGCTAATGACACTTGTCTCAAGCTCTCCTGCGAGCGTGAGCAGAGTATCATGCTAACACGATCGGATTCTCTCACATGCGATAATTCACTCACAGTTGAAGATAAGGAGAGAGTAATGGTCTGTCTCTGTATATCACACTGGACTCAGAGGTCATCCAAGGACAGTCCATCTGGTGGTTCACACGGGGTATATGTGATCAGAGACCCACTGCTAAATGCAGCAATTTTTTCTCATGCAGATTCAGCACGAGGGGTAAAAAACAAGAAAAAAACCCCAAAACAAACAAAACCTCACAGATGAACACTGCCTTACTGTTAAACATTGGTGCGAGAGAATCTGATGTTTTATCTGATTATACTCGCCCATATTAAGAGTGGGAGTGAGGCCTTACTAACAGCATCATCTACATTACCTTACAGAATGGATAGAACTTGGCCTGCTGTCGTTTCCATACTACGTATCCTGCCTATCAGTACCAAACTTCTCGATCTCACACAATTTTCAACTCCCAACGATCAACTTTGTCAACAGTATGCTTAGATTTGTTTTGCTTATGTTCTCTGCTGACCAGTACTTTCCACTTCAGCCCCCAAGCTCCTTAATTCCCCCTTTTCCTCATCATATCGATCTGTTCTGCATTACTTCTTGATGACATGTTCACATTCCCCCGCTTAAGTATTTTACTGGCTGGACTCAAGCTCATATAAACATTTTATGCAATACATTCTATGACTCAGTGGCATAGAAACATGTATATACTACCAACAATTTAATCCTGTTTTATGAGAAAACAGGGGAGAAAGGGAAAGCAGAAATTAAAAAAATAGGAAACAGTTGACTTTAACTTAAAGACAACCTGTCGGCACGATTTTATAATTAATGACCGCTAAAATGAACCTGTACTACTCATTCAATTAAAACCTTTGATGCAGAAGTCCACTTTGTGGTTCTTTAACCCCTTTAAGGACTTGCCATTTTCAGTTTTGTCCTCCTTCCAAGAGCGTCAGAAGATTATTTTTTTTATCAATATAGCCGTATGATGGCTTGTGTTATGTCGGAAGAGTTGTATTTTTGAATGAAACAGTTTCATCTGACTACTGTACTGGAAATGGGGAAAAAAATCCAAGTGTGGTGAAATTACAAATAAAAGTGCAATCCACAAGTTTTGGGTTTTCTTTTCCTCTTACTTACATGTTCACTATATGGTAAAGCTGACCTGGCAATAGGATTCTCCAGGTCAGTAAAAGTAGATACCAAAGATGTATAGTTTTGTTTTTTAAATTTAAGTGGCGACATTTTTTCCCCCCAAAATTTGTAAAAATGTTTTAATTGTGTCGTTATGTTACGAGACACACAACATTTTCATTTTCTGGGATATGGGGCTGTTTGAGTGCTTATTATTTTGCGCCCTGAGCTGATTTTTTTCTATACCGATACCATATTGGCGTAGTTACAATGTTTTAATCGCCTCTTATTGATTTTTATATGCAATGTTGCAAAAACCCCCCGTAATGCTACAGTGAAATGAAGGGAATTTTGTTTACTTACCGTAAATTCCTTTTCTTCTAGCTCCAATTGGGAGACCCAGACAATTGGGTGTATAGCTTCTGCCTCCGGAGGCCACACAAAGTATTACACTTAAAAGTGTAAAGCCCCTCCCCTTCTGCCTATACACCCCCCGTGCATCACGGGTTCCTCAGTTTTAGTGCAAAAGCAAGAAGGAGGAAAGCAAATAAATTGGTTTAAAGTAACTTCAATCCGAAGAAATTTCGGAGAACTGAAACCATTCAACATGAACAACATGTGTACACGAAAAAACAACAGCCCGAAGGGAACAGGGCGGGTGCTGGGTCTCCCAATTGGAGCTAGAAGAAAAGGAATTTACGGTGGGTAACCAAAATTCCCTTCTTCTTTGTCGCTCCATTGGGAGACCCAGACAATTGGGACGTCCAAAAGCTGTCCCTGGGTGGGTAAAATAATACCTCATAATAGAGCCGTAAAACGGCCCGTTCCTACAGGTGGGCAACCGCCGCCTGAAGGACTCGTCTACCTAGGCTGGCATCCGCCGAAGCATAGGTATGCACCTGATAGTGTTTGGTGAAAGTGTGCAGGCTCGACCAGGTAGCCGCCTGGCACACCTGCTGAGCCGTAGCCTGGTGCCGTAAAGCCCAGGACGCACCCACGGCTCTGGTAGAATGGGCCTTTAGCCCTGAGGGAACCGGAAGTCCAGAAGAACGGTAGGCTTCGAGAATTGGTTCCTTGATCCACCGAGCCAGGGTGGATTTGGAAGCCTGTGACCCCTTACGCTGACCAGCGACAAGGACAAAGAGTGCCTCCGAGCGGCGCAGGGGCGCCGTACGGGAAATGTAGATTCTGAGCGCTCTCACCAGATCTAACAAATGCAAATCCCTTTCACATTGATGAACTGGATGAGGACAAAAAGAAGGTAAGGAGATATCCTGATTGAGATGAAAGGTGGATACCACCTTAGGAAGGAATTCCGGAACCGGGCGCAGCACCACCTTGTCCTGGTGAAACACCAGGAAAGGAGCCTTGCATGACAACGCTGCTAGCTCAGACACTCTCCGAAGTGATGTGACTGCTACTAGGAAGACCACCTTCTGCGAAATGCGAGAAAGAAATATCCTTCAAAGGCTCAAAAGGTGCCTTCTGAAGGGCCATCAGAACCCTGTTCAGATCCCAGGGTGCTAACGGCCGCCTGTAAGGAGGGACAATGTGACAAACCCCCTGCAGGAACGTGCGTACCTGAGAAAGCCTGGCAAGACGCTTCTGAAAGAACACAGAGAGCGCTGAGACTTGTCCCTTAAGGGAGCCGAGCGACAAACCTTTTTCCAATCCTGATTGAAGAAAGGAAAGAAAACTGGGCAATGCAAATGGCCAGGGAGAAAGAAGGGAATTTTGTTTACTTACCGTAAATTCCTTTTCTTCTAGCTCCAATTGGGAGACCCAGACAATTGGGTGTATAGCTATTGCCTCTGGAGGCCACACAAAGTATTACACTTAAAAGTGTAAGGCCCCTCCCCTTCTGGCTATACACCCCCAGTGGGATCACTGGCTCACCAGTTTTAGTGCCAAAGCAAGAAGGAGGAAAGCCAATAACTGGTTTAAAGACCAATTCAATCCGAGGAAACATCGGAGAACTGAACCATACCACATGAACAACATGTGTACCCGAAAAAACAGAAAAACCCCGAGAAAACAGGGCGGGTGCTGGGTCTCCCAATTGGAGCTAGAAGAAAAGGAATTTACGGTAAGTAAACAAAATTCCCTTCTTCTTTGTCGCTCCATTGGGAGACCCAGACAATTGGGATGTCCAAAAGCAATCCCTGGGTGGGTAAAAGAATACCTCATGATAGGGCCGTCAAACGGCCCTCTCCTACAGGTGGCCAACCGCCGCCTGAATGACTTATCTACCTAGGCTGGCGTCTGCCGAAGCGTAGGTATGCATCTGATAATGCTTGGTAAAAGTAAGTAGACTCGACCAGGTGGGTGCCTGACACACCTGCTGAGCCGTAGCCTGGTGCCGTAATGCCCAGGATGCACCCACGGCTCTGGTAGAATGGGCCTTCGGCCTTGAGAGAACCAGAAGCCCAGTAGAACTGTAGGTTTCAAGAATTGGTTCCTCGAGCCCCCGAGCAAGGGTGGATCTGGAAGCTTGCGACTGTTTACGCCGACCAGCGACAAGGACAAAGAGTGCATCCGGGTGGCGCAGGAGCGCCATGCGGGAAGTAGAACCTGAGTGCTCTCACCAGAACCAACATATTGCAAATCTTTCTGAAATTGATGGACTGGACGAGGACACAAAGAAGGTGAGGTGATATCCTGATTGATATGAAAATGGGATACCACCTTAGGGAGAAATTCCGGAACCGGACGCAGAACTACCCTGTCCTGGTGAAGGACCAGGAAGGGAGTTTGTATGAGAGCGTTGCTAGCTCGGAAACTCTCCTAAGAGACGAGACCGTTACTAGAAGGCCACTTCCCGTGAAAAACGGGAAGGGAGACATCCTTCAAAGGCTCGAAAGGCGGCATCTGGAGAGCAATTAGAACCTTGTTCAGATCTCAGGGCTCTAACGGCCGCTTGTACGGAGTGCTGAGAAGACAAACTCCCCGTAGGAACGTGCGTACCTGAGGAAGTCGTCGTTTCTGAAAAAATACAGATAGCGCTGAGACTTGTCCCTAAAGGGAACTGAGCGACAACCCATTTTCCTACCTAGATTGCAGGAAGGAAGGAAACATAGACGATGCAACCGGCCAGGGAGAAACACCCTGCGCCGAGCACCGAGATAAGAACATCTTCCACGTCCTGTGGTCAATCTTGGCGGACGTTGGTATGCTAGCCTGTCTCATGGTGGCAACCACGTCCTGAGGTAATCCTGACGACACTAGGTTCCAGGACTCAATGCCACACCATCCGGTTGAGGGCCGTAGAATTCAAATGGAAGAATGGCCCTTGAGACAGCCAGTCTGATTGGTCTGGTAGTGCCCCCGGTTAGCCTACCGTGAGGCACCACAGAACCGAGTACCACAACATCCTCGGCCAATTTGTAGCGACGAGGATGGCGCAGCCGCAGTCGGTCTTGATCTAGCGCAGTACTCTGGGCAACAATGCCAGAGGTGGCACCTAAGGTAGCTGGAACTGCGACCAATGCTGAACTAAGGCGTTTGCCGCCAGAGCTCGATGATTGTGAAACCGTGCCATGAAGCTGGCACATTGTTGTTGTGCCGTGACGCCATTAGATCGACGTCCGGCCTCTGTCAGCGGCGCCAGATCTCCTGAAACCCGTCCGGGTGAGGAGACCATACTCTTTCGGCCACACCTCAGCGACTTAGGAAGTCAGCTTCCTAGTTTCCACACTTGGGATGTGAATTGTGGATATGGTGGATGCCGTGTCTTCCACCCACATCAGAACCTGCCGGACTTCCTGGAAGGCTTGCCGGTTGCGCGTTCTTCCTTGGTGGTTGATGTATGCCACCGCTGTGGAGCTGTCCGACTGAAGTCGGATATGCTTGCTTTCCAGCCGCTGTTGGAAGGATTGTAGGGCAAGATACACTGCTCTGTGTTCAAGAACATTGATCTGAAGAGTGGACTCTTGCTGAGTCCACGTACCCTGAGCGCTGTAGTGGAGAAAAACTGCTCCCCACCCTGATAGACTCGCGTCTGTCGTAACTATCGCCCAGGACGGGGATAGGAAGGACCTTCTTTTTGACCAAGAGGTGAGAAGAAGCCACCACCGTAGAGATTCCTTGGCCGCCTGAGAAAGAACGACGACTCTGTTGAGGGACGTCGACTCCTCGTCCCATTGGCGGAGAATGTCCCATTGTAGTGGACGCAGTAAAACTGCGCGAAAGGAACTGCCTCCATTGCTACCATCTTACGTAGGAAGTGCATGAGGCGTCTCAATGTGTGCGACTGGTTCTTAAAGAAGAGCTTGCAGCCCGTAGTGAATGCTGTTTGTCTAGCGGCAGCTTCACTATCGCTGAGAGAGTAAGAAACTCTATGCCTAGATATGTTATCGATAGGGTCGGGGTCGGATCTGACTTTAAAAAGTTGATGATCCACCCAAAACTCTAGAGAGTCTCCAGCGCAACGTTCGGGCAGTGTTGGCATGTTTCCTAAGAGAGTGCCTTGACAAGTAGACCGTCTAAATACGGGACCACAGAGTGACCCTGAGAGTGCAGGACTGTGACTACTGCTGCCCTGATCTTGGCGAAGACCAGTTGGACTGTCGCTAGCCGGAAGGTAGAGCTACGAACAGAGGGTGTTCGTCTCCTATAACGAAGCGTAGAAACGCTAGTGCTCTGGATCAATCGGCACGTGTGGATAAGCATCCTTGATGCCTAATGATGCTAGGAAATATCCTTGGGACCTTGAGGCGATGACATGGCGGAGGGATTCCATCCGGAACCGCCTGGTGTCCACGAGCTTGCTGAGCATTTTTAGATCCAGAACGGGACGGAACGGCCCGTTGTTATAGGTACCGCAAAGAATTTGGGGTAAAAACCGTGACCTTGTTCCTGAAGAGGAACGGGGGTCATCACTCTTTCTGCCTATAGAGTGCACCCTGTTTGCAGAAGAGCAGCGGCCCGGCCGGGAGGTGGAGAAATTCTGAAGAATCGAGTTGGAGGACGAGAAGTGAGCTCTATCCTGTACCCGTGAGACAGAATGTCTCACACTCAATGGTCATTGACCTATGGCAGCTAAATATCGCCAAGGCGGGAGAGCCTGCTACCGACCGAGGCCGCAAGTCATGAGGAAGCCGCCTTGGAAGCGGGTTTTCAGACTGTCGCTTTTTTGGGCGAGACTGAGCCCGCTAAGAATCTTAGCTCCTCTGATCCTTTTGAGTCCACATTGGACGAGGAAAAATGGGACCTGCCCGAGCCTCGAAAAGGCCGAAAACCCCGACTGCCTCTTGCTCTGTTGGGGTTTGTTGTGTCCGGGCTGAGGAAAGGATGAATCCTTACCCCTGGACTGTTTGATGGTTACATCCAACGCTCACCAAACAGTCGGTCAGCAGAAAAAGGCAACTGGTTAGGCAACCTTTTTTGGAAGCAGAATCTGCCTTCCATTCACTTAACGAGCAGACCAGGCTCTGCTTAAAAACACGGAGTAGCGGAGGCTACCGCCGCACGGTTCGCAGAGTCCAGGACAACCTGAATCGCGTAAGAAACAAATGCAGACATTTGAGAGGTTAAGGATGCCACCTGCGGCACAGATGTACGTGTAACCGTGTCAATCTGTGTAAGACAAGCTGAAATAGCTTGGAGTGCCCCAAGGGAGAGAATGCCGGAGCCAACGGTGCGCCGACAGCCTCATAGATGGCTTTCGACCAGAGATCCATCTGTCTGTCAGTGGCATCTTTGAGTTTGCAGTTCCATCTCCCACTGCAACTATGGATCTAGCTACAAGCCTGGAGATTGGAGGATGCCGCTCGGGACATTGGGTCCAGTCCTTGACCAAGTCAGGGGACAGGGATAACGTGTATCCTAAGCCGTTTGGAGAAGCGCATATCTGGATAAGCGTGGTGTTCCTGGACTGCCTCTCTGAAGGCAGAGTGGTCCAGAAAAATACGTGAAGCTGACTCCTCCACTGGAGGAGCTGTGAGAAATAACCCACATTCTATAGATGGACGCTATAAGATTATTTACTATGGCGTCACAATCAGGTGTATCCAGATTGAGAGCGGTCTCAGGATCAGAATCCTGAGCCGCTACTTCCGCCTCATTACACAGCGAGTCCTTCTGTTAGGACCCTGATGAAACCGAGGCCGCTCATAGCGAGCCCACTTAGGCTGTCTGGGACTGACGTCCGTGCAGAGCCGTGACTCTGGGATGCGTGTGACATTCCCGGAGCTGTTAGTTATTCACACTGAGGGGGGCCATGGATCAATGATTCAACAGTGCCCATATTGTGAGAGACATGTCCGGACTGCTAGGCTTCTAGTATCATAGCCATAGTCTCAGAAAAACTGTCAGTAAATACTGCAGACACCGTCCTCATCCCCTGGCCATTAGTGCATACAATGGGAGTCTATGTACCTGCCGGCCGTATAGCCGTACATGCTGTACCAGCTGTATAGAAAAACATGTGGTTCTGCACCTTTGTTTTACACAGAGAATATGCTGATAACTCCTCCGCATAATCCAGGAGGGTATATACAACGTGCGACCAAACAGTGCAATGTATATAGTACAAGCATATCTATAAGTGCACTTCTGCCCTAGTGGGGTTAGCACCACAGGTGCTGCTTAACGCCTGTTACAGCGATTGTGTGACTATCAGAATGCCAGGGTCTTCCACACTTGTCTCTGTATCGTACAGAAACTGACACTAATGGCTGCCGGTGTCCTTGTAGAGAAGGAAGCCGTGGGCGTGCCTGAGAAAGTGCGGGAATCCGGATTCACAGTGCACACAGTGAGAGGGGTGGAGTATGCAAAACATACTCCAGCTCTCAGCTCTGCTCTATGCAGCGTCACGCCCCTACCCTGACTGTCAGGGCTGTGGGCGGTAACGAAGGGAGACTAGGCCCAGAAGCCGGGGACTCTAGTTATCAGCGCGGCCGCCGTAAAAGCGCGGGCCGCGCTGAAGTCCCCGGCGCACCACAAGTGCCAGCCGCGCCGCTGCCAGCGGCCGGCGCGACCGATTCCTGGAAGTGGCCAGCGTCCCGCCCCTCTCCTGACTGGCAGGTCTGGGGGCGGGAACGAACGGAAGCAGGCCGCAAAAGCCGGGGACTCTAGTTATCAGCGCGGCCGCCGTAAAAGCGCAGGCCGCGCTGAAGTCCCCGGCGCACTACAAGTGCCAGCCGCGCCGCAGTCCCAGCGGCCGGCGCGACCAATTCCCATAAGTGAGCCTGCTTCAGCAAAGCTGAATGAGGCCATGGCACAGGCGCCGCAGCGCTGATGTCCCCCGGCGCACTACAACACCCAGCATGCTGCGGTGTGAGCGCCAAATGCACGGGGACACAGAGTACCTTGAGGAAGCAGGGCCATGTCCCTGATGTACTCCGCTCCATCCAGCATCTTCTCCAGGGGCTGTAGATGGAGCACGGTCTCAGTGCCTGGAGACCGGTAAATCCCACTTCACCCAGAGCCCTGTAAAAAGGGATGGGGAAGGAATCAGCATGTGGGCTCCTGCCGCCGTACCCGCAATGGGTACCTCAACCTTACAAACACCTCCGACATACAGTGGGGTGAGAAGGGAGCATGCTGGGGACACTATATGTGTCCTCTTTTCTTCCATCCGACATAGTCAGCAGCTGCTGCTGACTAAAAAGTGGAGCTATGCGTGGATGTGTTGCCTCCTTCGCACAAAGCACAAAACTGGTGAGCCAGTGATCCCACTGGGGGTGTATAGCCAGAAGGGGAGGGGCCTTACACTTTTAAGTGTAATACTTTGTGTGGCCTCCAGAGGCAATAGCTATACACCCAATTGTCTGGGTCTCCCAATGGAGCGACAAAGAAATCCCTGATCAGAGCACCAAGATAGGAATATCTTCCACGTCCTGTGGTAGATCTTGGCGGACGTTGGTTTCCTAGCCTGTCTCATAGTGGCAATGACGTCTTGAGATAACCCTGAAGACGCTAGGATCCAGGACTCAATGGCCACACAGTCAGGTTGAGGGCCGCAGAATTCAGATGGAAAAACGGCCCTTGAGACAGCAAGTCTGGACGGTCTGGTAGTGCCCACGGTTGGCCCACCGTGAGATGCCACAGATCCGGGTACCACGACCTCCTCGGCCAGTCTGGAGCGACGAGGATGGCGCGGCGGCAGTCGGCCCTGATCTTGCGTAACACTCTGGGCAACAGTGCCAGAGGTGGAAACACATAAGGGAGTTGAAACTGCGACCAATCCTGAACTAAGGCGTCTGCCGCCAGAGCTCTGGGATCTTGAGACCGTGCCATGAATGCCGGTACCTTGTTGTTGTGCCGGGACGCCATGAGGTCGACGTCTGGCACCCCCCAGCGGCAACAGATCTCCTGAAACACGTCCGGGTGAAGGGACCATTCCCCTGCGTCCATGCCCTGGCGACTGAGATAATCTGCTTCCCAGTTTTCCACGCCTGGAATGTGAACTGCAGATATGGTGGAGGCCGTGGCTTCCACCCACATCAAAATCCGCCGGACTTCCTGGAAGGCTTGCCGACTGCGTGTGCCGCCTTGGTGATTGATGTATGCCACCGCTGTGGAATTGTCCGACTGAATTCTGATCTGCTTGCCTTCCAGCCACTGCTGGAACTCCTTCAGGGCAAGATACACTGCCCGTATTTCCAGAACATTGATCTGAAGCGAGGACTCTTGCTGGGTCCACGTACCCTGAGCCCTGTGGTGGAGAAAAACCGCTCCCCACCCTGACAGACTCGCGTCCGTCGTGACCACCTCCCAGGATGGGGGTAGGAAGGATTTCCCCTTCGATAATGAAGTGGGAAGAAGCCACCACCGAAGGGAAGCTTTGGTCGCCTGAGAGAGAGAGAGACGTTCCTGTCGAGGGACGTCGGCTTCCTGTCCCATTTGCGTAGGATGTCCCATTGAAGTGGACGCAGGTGAAACTGCGCGAACGGAACTGCCTCCATTGCTGCCACCATCTTCCCCAGGAAGTGCATGAGGCGCCTCAAGGGGTGTGACTGGCCTTGAAGGAGAGATTGTACCCCTGTCTGTAGTGACCGCTGCTTGATCAGTGGAAGCTTCACTATCGCTGAGATGGTATGAAACTCCATGCCAAGATATGTCAGCGATTGGGCCGGTGTCAGATTTGACTTTGGAAAATTGATGATCCACCCGAAACTCTGGAGAGTCTCCAGGGTAGCGTCGAGGCTGTGTTGGCATGCCTCTAGAGAGGGTGCCTTGATCAACAGATCGTCCAAGTACGGGATCACCGAGTGACCCTGAGAGTGGAGGACCGCTACTACAGTAGATATCACCTTGGTGAAAACCCGTGGGGCTGTTGCCAGGCCGAACGGCAGTGCCACGAACTGCAGGTGTTCATTTTCTATGGCGAAGCGCAAGAAGCGCTGGTGTTCTGGAGCAATCGGTACGTGGAGATATGCATCCTTGATATCGATCGATGCAAGGAAATCTCCTTGGGACATTGAGGCGATGACGGAGCGGAGGGATTCCATCCGGAACCGCCTGGTCTTTACGTGTTTGTTGAGAAGTTTCAGGTCCAGGACAGGACGGAAAGACCCGTCCTTCTTTGGGACCACAAACAAATTGGAGTAAAAACCGTGACCCTGTTGCTGAATAGGAACAGGGACCACCACTCCTTCTGCCTTCAGAGTGCCCAGCGCCTGCAGAAGAGCCTCGGCTCGCTCGGGAGGCGGGGATGACCTGAAGAATCGAGTCGGGGGACGAGAGGTGAACTCTATCTTGTAACCGTGAGACAGAATGTCTCTCACCCAACGGTCTTTTACCCGTGGCAGCCAGGTGTCGCAAAAGCGGGAGAGCCTGCCACCGACCGAAGATGCGGAGTGGGGAGGCCGAAAGTCATGAGGAAGCCGCTTTGGTAGCGGCACCTCCGGTGGCCTTTTTAGGACGTGACTTAGACCGCCATGCATCAGAGTTCCTTTGATCTTTCTGAGGCCCTGTGGACGAGGAGAATTGGGACCTGCCCGCGCCCCGAAAGGACCGAAAACTCGACTGCCCCCTCCTCTGTTGGGGTATTTTCGGTTTGGGCTGGGGTAAGGATGTATCCTTTCCCTTGGATTGTTTGATGATTTCATCCAAACGCTCGCCAAACAATCGGTTGGCAGAAATTGGCAAACTGGTTAAGCGCTTTTTGGAAACAGAATCTGCCTTCCATTCCCGTAGCCACAAGGCCCTGCGGAGTACCACCGAATTGGTGGCTGCAACCGCCGTACGGCTCGCAGAGTCCAGAACAGCATTAATAGCGTAAGACGCAAATGCCGAAGTCTGTGTGGTTATGGACGCCACCTGTGGCGCGGACGTGCGTGTGGCTGCGTCGATTTGCGCTTGACCTGCTGAGATAGCTTGCAGCGCCCATACGGCTGCGAATGCTGGGGCAAAAGAAGCGCCGATAGCTTCATAGATGGATTTCAACCAGAGCTCCATCTGCCTGTCAGTGGCATCTTTGAGTGAAGCCCCGTCTTCCACTGCAAGTATGGATCTAGCTGCCAGTCTGGAGATTGGAGGATCCACTTTGGGACACTGAGCCCAACTTTTGACCACGTCAGGGGGAAAGGGATAACGTGTATCCTTAAGGCGCTTAGAAAAACGCTTATCTGGACAAGCATGGTGATTCTGGACTGCCTCTCTGAAATCAGAGTGGTCCAGAAACATACTCTGTGTACGCTTGGGAAACCTGAAACGGAATTTCTCCTGCTGTGAAGCTGACTCCTCCACCGGAGGAGCTGAGGGAGAAATATCCAACATACGATTGATGGACGCAATAAGGTCGTTCACTATGGCATCCCCGTCCGGAGTATCAAGATTGAGAGCGGCCTCAGGATCAGAATCCTGATCAGCTGTGTCCGCATCATCAACTAGAGATTCCCCCCGCTGAGACCCTGAACAATATGAGGATGTCAAGGGAATTGTCAAGCGAGCTCGCTTAGTCGGTCTGGGGCCGGGGTCTGTGTCAGAACCCTCAGCCTGGGATCCATGAGACACCCCAGGAGGACATTGTTGGTCCAACTGAGGTGGGCCGGGGACAAAGATTCAACAGAGTCCCTGTGCTGAGATACCGGCCTGGACTGCAAGGCTTCTAGTACCTTAGCCATAGTCTCAGAGAGTTTTGCAAACTCTGTCCCAGTCACCTGAACAGTGTCAGCAGGTGGCTCCCCCTGGGCCCCCCTTAGCAGAGGCTCTAGCTGAGTAAGTGCCACAGGGGCCGAACAGTGCACACAATGAGGGTCAGTGGAACCTGCCGGTAGCGGGGTCATACATGCGGCGCAGGCAGCATAATAAGCCTGTGTTTTGGCACCCCTGCCTTTCGTGGGCGCCATGCTATTATCTTCCCTGAGTAACACAATAGGGTATATAGCCAGAAATCAACTGTGCACCATACAGTGTAAAATATGTATACCATAAACATATAATGTTACACTACTGCACAATGGGGCTAGCACCACAGGTGCTGCTTACCACCCGCTTCAAGCGGTTGTGAGGCCACCAGAGTCCCTGCCTGGGTCTCCCAGACTTTGTCCCCCTCTGCTGCGTCCGAGGAGCTGACAGGAATGGCTGCCGGCGTCCTGAGGAGAGGAGGGAGCCGTGGGCGTGACCCAGAAAGAGCGGGAACTGGTGCCCCACTGTGCACAGTGAGGGGGGTGGAGTATGCAAAGCATGCTCCAGCCCTCAGTGCTGCTCGTTCTGTGCAGCGTCCCGCCCTTCCCCTGCCTGTCAGGGCTGTGGGCGGGAGAAAAGGAAACTAGGCCGCAAAAAGCCGGGGACTCTAGTAATAAACGCGGCCGCCGTAAAAGCGCGGCCGGCGCGAAAGTCCCCGGCGCACTACAAGTCCCAGCCGTGCCGCAGTGTTTCCCTGGCAGCGGCGGTTAGTGCGGCAGTCCCTATACATAAACACACTCAGCAGCGCCGAGTGTGTAATGGCACATATTAACCCGGTCAGCGCCGCGGTCCCCGGTGCACTAGCACACCCAGCAATGCTGGAGTGTTGCTGTGCGCGGTCCCCACGGGGACACAGAGTACCTCCAAGTAGCAGGGCCATGTCCCTGAACGATACCCGGCTCCTATCCAGCAGTCTCCCAGGAGATGTGGATGAAGCACGGTCTCAGTGCCTGGAGACCGATAGGATCCCACTTCACCAGAGCCCTGAGGGGGATGGGGAAGGAAAGCAGCATGTGGGCTCCAGCCTCCGTACCCGCAATGGATACCTCAACCTTAACTACACCGCCGACAAAAGTGGGGTGAGAAGGGAGCATGCTGGGGGCCCTATATGGGCCCACTTTTCTTCCATCCGATATAGTCAGCAGCTGCTGCTGACCAATCTGTGGAGCTGTGCGTGCGTGTCTGACCTCCTTCGCACAAAGCAAAAAACTGAGGAGCCCGTGGGAGCACGGGGGGTGTATAGGCAGAAGGGGAGGGGCTTAACACTTTTAGTGTAATACTTTGTGCGGCCTCCGGAGGCATAGCCTATACACCCAATTGTCTGGGTCTCCTAATGGAGCGACAAAGAAACAGCATGTGGGCTCCAGCCTCCGTACCCGCAATGGATACCTCAACCTTAACAACACCGCCGACAAGAGTGGGGTGAGAAGGGAGCATGCTGGGGGCCCTGTTATGGGCCCTCTTTTCTTCCATCCGACATAGTCAGCAGCTGCTGCTGACTAAGCTGTGGAGCTATGCGTGCATGTCTGCCTCCTTCGCACAAAGCATGAAAACTGAGGAACCCGTGATGCACGGGGGGTGTATAGGCAGAAGGGGAGGGGCTTTACACTTTTTAAAGTGTAATACTTTGTGTGGCCTCCGGAGGCAGAAGCTATACACCCAATTGTCTGGGTCTCCCAATGGAGCGACAAAGAAAGAAGGGAATTTTGTTACTTACCGTAAATTCCTTTTCTTCTAGCTCTTATTGGGAGACCCAGACGATTGGGGTATAGCTACTGCCCTCTGGAGGCCACACAAAGCACTACATTAAAAGTGCAAGGCCCCTCCCCCTCTGGCTATACCCCCCCGTGGTATCACGGGTTCTCCAGTTTTAGTGCCAAAGCAAGAAGGAGGAAGCCAATAACTGGTTTAAACAAATTAACTCCGAATAACATCGGAGAACTGAAAAACCGTTCAACATGAACAACATGTGTACCCGCAAACAACAAAAAAACATCCCGAAGGACAACAGGGCGGGTGCTGGGTCTCCCAATAAGAGCTAGAAGAAAAGGAATTTACGGTAAGTAACAAAATTCCCTTCTTCTTCAGCGCTCTATTGGGAGACCCAGACGATTGGGACGTCCAAAAGCTGTCCCTGGGTGGGTAAAGAAATACCTCATGTTAGAGCTGCAAAACAGCCCTCCCCTACGGGGGTGTCACTGCCGCCTGCAGGACTCTTCTACCTAAGCTGGCATCCGCCGAAGCATAGGTATGCACCTGATAATGCTTGGTGAAAGTGTGCAGACTCGACCAGGTAGCTGCCTGGCACACCTGTTGAGCCGTAGCCTGGTGTCGCAATGCCCAGGACGCACCCACGGCTCTGGTAGAATGGGCCTTCAGCCCTGATGGAACCGGAAGCCCAGCAGAACGGTAGGCTTCAAGAATTGGTTCTTTGATCCATCGAGCCAGGGTGGCCTTAGAAGCCTGCGACCCTTTGCGCTTACCAGCGACAAGGACAAAGAGTGCATCCGAACGGCGCAAGGGCGCCGTGCGGGAAATGTAGATTCTGAGTGCTCTCACCAGATCCAACAAATGTAAATCCTTCTCATACCGATGAACTGCATGAGGACAAAACGAAGGCAAAGAGATATCCTGATTAAGATGAAAAGAGGATACCACCTTCGGGAGAAACTCCTGAATGGGGCGCAGCACTACCTTGTCCTGGTGGAAGACCAGGAAGGGAGCCTTGGATGATAGCGCTGCCAGCTCAGACACTCTCCGAAGAGATGTGATCGCTACCAGAAAAGCCACTTTCTGTGATAGTCTAGAAAGTGAAACCTCCCTCAGAGGCTCGAAGGGCGGCTTCTGGAGGGCAACTAGTACCCTGTTCAGATCCCATGGATCTAACGGCCGCTTGTACGGGGGTACGATATGGCAAACCCCCTGTAGGAACGTGCGCACCTTAGGAAGGCGTGCCAAACGCCTCTGAAAAAAGACGGATAGCGCCGAGACCTGACCTTTAAGGGAGCCGAGCGACAAACCTTTTTCTAACCCAGATTGCAGGAAAGAAAGAAAGGTAGGCAATGCAAATGGCCAGGGGGACACTCCCTGAGGAGAGCACCAGGATAAGAATATCCTCCACGTTCTGTGGTAGATCTTAGCGGACGTGGGCTTCCTAGCCTGTCTCATGGTGGCAACGACCCCTTGGGATAATCCTGAAGACGCTAGGATCCAGGACTCAATGGCCACACAGTCAGGTTCAGGGCCGCAGAATTCCGATGGAAAAACGGCCCTTGGGACAGTAAGTCTGGTCGGTCTGGTAGTGCCCACGGTTGGCCGACCGTGAGCTGCCACAGATCCGGATACCACGCCCTCCTCGGCCAGTCTGGGGCGACGAGTATGACGCGGCTGCAATCGGATCTGATCTTGCGTAGCACTCTGGGCAAGAGTGCCAGAGGTGGAAACACATAAGGGAGCCGGAACTGCGACCAATCTTGCACTAGGGCGTCTGCCGCCAGCGCTCTTTGATCGCGAGACCGTGCCATGAAGGTTGGGACCTTGTTGTTGTGCCGGGACGCCATGAGGTCGACGTCCGGCCTTCCCCATCGGCGACAGATTTCCTGAAACACGTCTGGGTGAAGGGACCATTCCCCTGCGTCCATGCCCTGGCGACTGAGGAAGTCTGCTTCCCAGTTTTCTACGCCGGGGATGTGAACTGCGGATATGGTGGAGGCCGTGGCTTCCACCCACATCAGAATCCGCCGGACTTCCTGGAAGGCTTGCCGACTGCGTGTCCCCCCTTGGTGGTTGATGTATGCCACCGCTGTGGAGTTGTCCGACTGAATTCGGATCTGCCTTCCTTCCAGCCACTGCTGGAAGGCTAGTAGGGCAAGATACACTGCTCTGATTTCCAGAACATTGATCTGAAGGGTGGACTCCTGCTGAGTCCACGTACCCTGAGCCCTGTGGTGGAGAAAAACTGCTCCCCACCCTGACAGACTCGCGTCTGTCGTGACCACCGCCCAAGACGGTGGTAGGAAGGATCTTCCCTGTGATAATGAGGTGGGAAGAAGCCACCAATGCAGAGAGTCCTTGGCCGTCTGGGAAAGGGAGACTTTCCTGTCCAGGGATTTTGACTTCCCGTCCCATTGGCGGAGAATGTCCCATTGAAGTGGGCGCAGATGAAACTGCGCAAACGGAACCGCCTCCATTGCCGCCACCATCTTCCCGAGGAAGTGCATGAGGCGTCTTAAGGAGTGCGACTGACTTTGAAGGAGAGCCTGCACCCCAGTCTGTAGAGACCGCTGCTTGTCCAGCGGAAGCTTCACTATCGCTGAGAGAGTATGAAACTCCATGCCAAGATACGTTAGTGATTGGGTCGGTGACAGATTTGACTTTGAGAAGTTGATGATCCACCCGAACGTCTGGAGAGTCTCCAGTGCAACAGTCAAGCTGAGTTGGCATGCCTCTTGAGAGGGTGCCTTGACCAGTAGATCGTCCAAGTAAGGGATCACAGAGTGTCCCTGAGAGTGCAAGACTGCTACCACTGCCGCCATGATCTTGGTGAACACCCGTGGGGCTGTCGCCAGACCAAATGGCAGAGCTACGAACTGAAGATGGTCGTCTCCTATCACGAAGCGTAGAAAGCGTTGGTGCTCTGTAGCAATCGGCACGTGGAGATAAGCATCCTTGATGTCTATTGATGCTAGGAAATCTCCTTGAGACATTGAGGCAATGACTGAGCGGAGGGATTCCATCCGGAACCGCCTGGCGTTCACATGCTTGTTGAGCAGTTTTAGGTCCAGAACAGGACGGAATGAGCCGTCCTTTTTTGGCACCACAAAGAGATTGGAGTAAAAACCTTGACCTCGTTCCTGAAGAGGAACAGGGACCACCACTCCTTCTGCTCTTAGAGAATTCACCGCCTGCAGAAGGGCATCTGCTCGGTCGGGATGTGGGGAAGTTCTGAAGAACCGAGGCGGAGGACGAGAACTGAACTCTATCCTGTACCCGTGAGACAAAATGTCTGTTACCCACCGGTCTTTGACCTGTGGCAGCCAAATGTCGCAAAAGCGGGAGAGCCTGCCACCGACCGAGGATGCGGAGGGAGGCGGCCGAAAGTCATGAGGCAGCCGCCTTGGAAGCGGTACCTCCGGTTGCTTTCTTAGGGCGTGAGTGAGCCCGCCAGGAATCAGAGCTCCTTTGCTCTTTCTGAGTCCCTTTGGACGAGGAGAATTGGGGCTTGCCCGAGCCTCGAAAGGACCGAAACTTTGACTGCCACTTCCTCTGTGGAGGTTTGCTTGATCTGGGGTGGGGTAAGGAGGAGTCCTTACCTTTGGACTGTTTAATGATTTCCGCCAATTGCTCACCAAACAGTCTGTCTCCAGATAATGGCAAGCTGGTTAAACATTTTTTAGAAGCAGAATCTGCTTTCCATTCCTTTAACCACAAGGCTCTGCGCAAAACTACAGAGTTGGCGGATGCCATTGAGGTACGGCTCGTAGAGTCCAGTACCGCATTGATAGCGTAGGTCGCAAACGCAGACATTTGCGTAGTTAGGGACGCCACCTGCGGCACTGCTGGACGTATGAGAGAGTCCACCTGTGCCAGACCAGCTGAAATAGCTTGGAGCGCCCACACGGCCGCGAATGCTGGAGCAAACGACGCGCCAATAGCTTCATAGACAGATTTCAACCAAAGGTCCATCTGTCTGTCATTGGCATCTTTAAGTGAAGCCCCATCCTCCACTGCAACTATGGATCTAGCTGCAAGCCTGGATATTGGAGGGTCCACTTTTGGACACTGGGTCCAGCGTTTGACCACGTCAGGGGGAAAAGGATAACGTGTATCCTTAAGGCGTTTAGAAAAACGCTTGTCCGGATAAGTATTGTGTTTCTGGATGGATTCTCTGAAGTCAGAGTGGTCCAGAAAAGTACTCAATTTACGCTTGGGATACAGGAAATGGAATTTCTCCTGCTGTGCAGCTGCCTCCTCTGCAGAAGGGGCTGGGGGAGAAATATCCAACAGCCTATTGATGGCCGCTATAAGGTCATTTACCATGGCGTCACCATCTGGCGTATCCAAATTGAGTGCGGCGTCAGGACAAGACTCCTGATCACCCACCTCTGAGCCATCATATAGAGACCCTTCTCGCTGAGACCCTGATCCGCGTGATGACGTGGAGGGTCTCTCCCAGCGAGCTCGCTTAGGCGGACTGGGACTGTCATCGGAGTCAGAGCCCTCAGCCTGTGATGCCTGGGACCCCCTTGAATTACGGATTAATTCCAGCTGAGGGGGGCCGGGGAACATAGACACAGCGGTGTCCATGGTCTGAGCAACTGGCCTGGACTGCAAGGTCTCCAGGATTTTTGTCATAGTCACAGACATTTTATCAGCAAAGACTGCAAATTCTGTCCCCGTCACCGGGGTAGGGTTCACAGGCGTCTCTGCCTGGGCTACCACCACAATAGGCTCTGGCTGACGAAGTGCCACTGGGACTGAACATTGCACACAATGAGAGTCGTTGGAGCCTGCTGGTAGATTAGCCCCACATGCTGTACAAGCAGTGTATACAGCCCGTGCCTTGGCACCCTTGCGTTTTGCGGATGACATGCTGTTGTCTCCTCAAAGCAATATAGGGTGTACAGCCAAGAAGCGACCTTACAGAGCAGTACACAAATATAACACTGTGGCACTAGTGGGGCCGCACGTATGTGCTGCTTACCGCCCGCTTAGCGCGGGTGTGTGGTCGCCAGAAACCTCTAGCCTGGGTCCCTCAGAGCCTGCGTCCGTTCTCCAGCCAGACTGCATGTGTATAATGGCTGCCGGCGTCCTGGGGAGCTGCAAGCCTGGGGGCGGGCCTAGGGCGTGCACAGAGAAAAAGCGCGAAGCCTGTGTCCTACTGTGCTCAGTGAGAGGGCTGGAGCATGTAAATCGTGCTCCAGCCCTCGGCGCTGCCGATTGAACAACGTCTCTCCCCTACCCTGATTGACAGGGTGGGGGGCGTTAACGAAGCGGAGCTAGGCCGCAGAAAACCGGGGACTAAAGTTAGAAGCGCCGCCGCCGTAAAAGCGCGGTCGGCGCGTCCCCGGCGCACTACAAGTCGCAGCTGCGCCGCCGCTCCAGGGGCGGTCGGCGCGGCGATCCACACACATAAAGTCCCCCAGTAATCTGCGGGGACTATAAGCCCAGCGCACGGCGCTACAGTCCCCGGCGCACTAGCACACCCAGCAAGCCTGGGGTGTGCGTGGCCTGCCATACGGGGACACAGAGTACCTGAAAGTTGCAGGGCCTTGTCCCTGAACGGCACTCCCGCTCCACATCCAGCAGGTTCAATGGGTCTGTGGATGGAGCCCGGCCTCAGGGCTTGGTGGCCGGTAAGATCCCACTTCCTCAGAGCCCCTCAGGGGGATGGGGAAGGAAAACAGCATGTGGGCTCCAGCCTCCGTACCCGCAATGGGTACCTCAACCTTACAAACCACAAGTGGGGTAAGAAGGGAGCATGCTGGGGGCCCCATATGGGCCCTCTTTTCTTCCATCCGATAGTCAGCAGCTACTGCTGACTAAATAGTGGAGCTATGCGTGGATGTCAGACCTCCTTCGCACAAAGCAGAAAACTGGTGAGCCAGTGATCCCACTGGGGGTGTATAGCCAGAAGGGGAGGGGCCTTACACTTTTTAGTGTAATTGCTTTGTGTGGCCTCCGGAGGCAGTGCTATACACCCAATCGTCTGGGTCTCCCAATGGAGCGCCGAAGAAAGTATTACACTTTAAAAAGTGTAACCCCTCCCCTCTGCCTATACACCCTCCCGTGGACCACGGGCTCCTCAGTTTGGTGCAAAAGCAGGAAGGAGAAAACTTATAAATTGGTCTAGGGTAAATTCAATCCAAAGGATGTTCGGAGAACTGAAGACCATGAACCAAAAGAACAAATCAACATCAACAACATGTGTACACAAAAGAACAACCAGCCCGAAGGGCACAGGGGCTAGAAGAAAAGGAATTTACGGTAAGTAAACAAAATTCCCTTTTTCTTTGTCGCTCCATTGGGGAGACCCAGACAATTGGGACGTCCAAGAGCAGTCCCTGGGTGGGTAAAGCAATACCCCAATAAAAAGAGCCGAAAACGGCCCCCTCTTACAGGTGGGCAACCGCCGCCGCCACTCGCCTACCTAGACTGGCGTCTGCCGAAGCATAGGTATGCACTTGACAGTGCTTCGTGAAAGTGTGCAAGCTAGACCACGTAGCCGCCTGACACACCTGCTGAGCCGTCGCCCGGTGCCGCAATGCCCAGGACGCACCTACAGCTCTGGTAGAATGGGCTTTCAACCCTGAAGGGAGCGGAAGCCCAGAAGTACAGTAGGCCTCGAGAATCGGTTCCTTGATCCACCTAGCCAAGGTGGACTTGGAGGCCTGAGAGCCCTTACGCTGGCCAGCGACAAGGACAAAGAGCGCGTCTGAACGGCGCAGGGGCGCCGTGCGAGACACGTAGATCCGGAGTGCTCTCACTAGATCCAAAGAGTGCAAATCCTTCTCACACTGGTGAATTGGATTAGGGCAAAAGGAAGGCAAGGAGATATCCTGATTTAGATGAAAAGGGGATACCACCTTAGGAAGGAATTCCGGGGACAGGACGCAGAACCACCTTATCCTGGTGGAAAACCAGGAAAGGAGATTTGCATGACAGCGCTGCAAACTCAGACACTCTCCGAAGAGATGTGACTGCAACCAGGAAGGCCACCTTCTGAGAAAGATCCCAAGGTTCCAACGGACGTTTGTAAGGTGGGACCATGTGGCAAACCCCCTGCAGGAATGTGCGGACCTGTGGAAGTCTGGCTAGCCGCGTTTGAAAAAAACACGGAGAGCGCCGACACTTGGCCCTTGAGAGAGCCGAGGGACAAACCCATATCCATTCCAGATTGTAGGAATGAAAAATGTGGGTAAGGCAAACGGCCATGGAGAAAAACCGTTATCAGAGCACCAGGATAAGAATATTTGTCAAGTCCTGTGATAGATCTTGGCGGACGTTTGTTTCCTGGCTTGTCTCATGGTGGCAATTACATCCTGAGATAACCCTGAAGACGCTAGGAGCCAGGACTCAATGGCCACTACAGTCAGGTTGAGGGCCACAGAATTCAGATGGAAAAACGGGCCTTGGGACAGCAAGTCTGGGCGGTCTGGAAGTGCCCACAGTTGACCCACCGTGAGATGCCACAGATCGGATACCACGACCTCCTCGGCCAGTCTGGAGCGACGAGAATGGCGCGACGGCAGTCGGACCGGATTTTGCGTAGTACCCTGGGCAGCATCGCCAGAGGGGGAAACACATATGGCAGGTGAAACTGCGACCAAAGCGTCCGAGGCCAGAGCTCTGTGATCCTGAGACCGTGCCATGAAGGCCGGGACCTTGTTGTTGTGTCGTGACGCCATGAGATCGACGTCCGGCGTTCCCCAGCGGCGGCAGATCTCTCGAAACACGTCTGGGTGAAGAGACCATTCCCCCGCGTCCATGCCCTGACAACTGAGAAAGTCTGCTTCCCAGTTTTCTACGCCCGGGATGTGAACTGCGGAGATGGTGGAGCCTGTGGCTTCCACCCACTGCAGAATCCGCCGGACTTCCTGAAAGGCTTGACGACTGCGAGTGCCGCCCTGGTGGTTGATGTAGGCGACGGCAGTGGCGTTGTCCGACTGGATTCGGATCTGCCTGCCCTCCAGCCACCGATGGAAAGCCAATAGGGCTAGATATACTGCCCTTATCTCCAGGATATTGATCTGAAGGGATGATTCTATTGGAGTCCAGGTTCCTTGAGCCCTGTGGTGAAGAAAGACCGCTCCCCGACCTGACAGGCTCGCGTCCGTGGTGACCACGGCCCAGGTTGGGGGTAGGAAGGATTTTCCCCGGGACAGAGATGTGGGGAGGAGCCACCACCGGAGTGATGTCCTGGTTGCGAGGGAAAGAGACGTTCTTGTCGAGGGAAGCCGAACTCTTGTCCCATTTGCGAAGAATGTCCCATTGGAGTGGCCGTAGATGGAATTGCGCAAACGGCACTGCCTCCATAGCTGCAACCATCTTCCCCAGGAAGTGCATGAGGCGCCTTAAGGAGTGTGACTGACCCCGAAGAAGGGACTGCACCCCCGCCTGCAGAGAAAGCTGTTTGTCCCGCGGTAGCTTGACTAACGCTGGCTGGGTATGAAACTCCATCCCGAGGTAAGTCAGTGATTGGGTCGGCGTCAACTTGGATTTCGGGAAATTGATGAGCCACCCGAACTGTTGGAGAGTCGCCAAAGTGACGGTAAGACTCCGTTGACACGCCACCAGAGAAGGAGCCCTGACTAGGAGATCGTCTAAGTAAGGGATCACCGAGTGGCCCTGAGAGTGCAGGACCGCCACGACGGATGCCATGACTTTGGTGAAAACCCGTGGGGCTGTCGCCAGGCCGAAAGGCAGTGCCACGAACTGGAGGTGTTCGTCCCCGATGGCGAAACGCAGGAAACGTTGGTGTTCGGGTGCGATCGGTACATGGAGATAAGCATCTTTGATGTCGATCGATGCTAGGAAGTCTCCTTGTGACATCGAGCCGATGACCGAGCGGAGAGATTCCATCCGAAACCGTCTGATTCTCACATGCCTGTTGAGCAGCTTGAGGTCCAGAACGGGACGGAATGATCCGTCCTTTTTTGGCACCACGAACAAGTTGGAGTAAAATCCGCGACCACGTTCCGGAAGGGGAACGGGAATCACAACTCCTTCCATCTTCAGAGCGTCCACTGCCTGAAAAAGTGCGTCGGCCTGTGCGGGGGGTGGGGAGGTTCTGAAGAAACGAGCCGCAGGTCGAGAGCTGAACTCTATCCTGTAACCATGAGACAGAATGTCTCTCACCCAACGGTCTTGAACGTGTGGCCACCAGGCGTCGCCAAAGCGGGAGAGCCTGCCACCGACCGAGGATGTGGCTGGATGAGGACGAGAGTCATGAGGAGGCTGACTTGGAGGCAGTGCCTCCCGCGGCCTTTTGGGGGCGTGGCTTGGACCACCACGCATAGGAGTTCCTCTGGCCTTTCTCCGGCCTGATGGACGAAGAGGATTGGGTCTTGACGGGGGGACGAAAAGACCGAAACCTCGATTGGATCTTCCTCTGCTGAAGTCTCTTAGGCTTGGACTGGGGCAAGGAGGAGTCCTTTCCCGAGGATTCCTTGATAATCTCATCCAACCGTTCGCCAAACAAACGGTCGCCAGAAAAAGGCAAACCAGTTAAGAACCTTTTGGAGGCAGAGTCTGCTTTCCATTCGCGCAGCCACATGGCCCTGCGGACTGCCACGGAGTTAGCTGATGCCACGGCCGTACGGCTAGCGAAGTCCAGGACGGCGTTCATGGCGTAGGACGAAAAAGCTGATGCCTGAGAAGTCAAGGATGCAACATGCGGAGCAGAATTCCGCGTGACGGCATTAATCTCAGTCAGACATGCCGAGATTGCTTGGAGAGCCCACACTGCCGCAAAGGCCGGGGCGAAAGACGCGCCCGTAGCCTCATAAATAGACTTCACCAAGAGCTCTGTGTCAGTGGCATCTTTCAGGGATGAGCCATCGGCAACAGACACAACGGACCTAGCAGCCAATCTAGAGACTGGAGGATCCACCTTGGGGGAGTTTGCCCAGCCCTTAACGACTTCAGGTGGAAAAGGATAACGCGTGTCAGTGTGCCGCTTAGCAAAGCGCTTGACCGGAACCGCTCTGGGCTTCTGGACAGCGTCCCTGAAGTTAGAGTGATCAAAAAACGTATTGCGAGTACGTTTGGGAAATCGAAATTGGTGTTTCTCCTGCCGAGAAGCCGGCTCCTCTGCAGGAGGAGGTGGGGGAGAGAGATCCAACACCTCGTTGATGGATGAGATAAGATAATTTACTAAGGCGTCCCCTTCAGGGGCATCAAGGTTAAGAGTGAATTCAGGGTCAGAGCCCTGAGCTCCCACATCCGCCTCGTCTTCCTGAGTCCTCAAGCTGGGATCCAGAGCAGCGTGAGGAGGGCGGGGAAGAGTCCCAGCGAGGCCGCTTAGCCGGCCTGGGGCTGCGATCCGGGCAGGAGTCCTCCGCCTGGGACCTAGGAGCTATGCTGGGAGCGCGCTGCAGCGCGGACCGAGAAGAACCTGGGGAAGACAAACGAACAGGGGCCGGGGACTGTGAAGGGCCCGGTCTGGACTGCAATGCCTCAAGGAGCTTAGATGACCATTTGTCCATAGACTGTGCAATGGATTGAGAAAGTGACAGAGTGTCTCAGCGAAAGAAGCCAACGACGGTGTCTCTGTCCCTGCTGACTGCTCAGGGGGAGCAGGGGTATCTACAGGAGCCGAGGGGCCCACAAGTGCCCGAGGCTCCGGCTGAGCAAGCGTGGCAGGGGTCGAGCATTGATCACAGTGAGGGTAGGTGGATCCCGCAGGCAACATAGCCCTACAAGAGGTACAGGCCACGAAAAACATCTGTGCCTTAGGGGCTTTGCTCCTTGTGGACGACATGCTGTAAGCAATAGGTGTCTCTTAGGAGAGTGACCACTGAGGGAATATGGGAAAGGGTTATACAGCCGTTCCGAATATATATATCTATATCTATCTATCTATATATATATATATATATATATATACACATATCTACCTACATCTACCTACATCTATCTACATCTATCTATCTCCCGGCACCCTAGGGGGACCAGCACCGGGTGACCGGTGTGGCTTACCAACCGCTGGTGTCCTCCAGATTCCGTGTCGTGGGTCACCCGGAGCTGTAGAGCTGTGCAGCTGCAGCATACACCGGCAGAATGCCAAACATGGCCGCCGGAGCTCTCATGGGGGGTGTGGAGCCATGGGCGGCGCCGGCAAAAGGCGGGAATCTGGAGGCCCCATAGTGGTCAATGAGAGGGGAGGGGAGACATGCAAAGATGCTCCAGCCCGCTGTCGTTAATCCCGCCCTTACCCCTGACAGGCAGGCCCGGGGGGCGGGATTTTTCGGACTAGGCCGCGGTGAAGCCGGGGACTAAATTTAAGGTCGTGCCCGACAAGCAGGCACGGTCGGCGCGGAAGTCCGATGAAAAAACAACGGACGGTGCTACTAGGGAGAAGGGCGACCTCTCTCCCTGTACCGTCCCCACATGGAGACACAGAGTACCTTCAAGGAGCAGGGCCCGGTCCCTGGGGGTGAAGACAATCCGGTCCGGCAGGTTCCACCAGGGGCTGCGGATGGAGCACGGTCTCAGCAGGTGAATGACCGGTGAGGCTCCCACTTCTCCCAGAGCCGCATAAGGGATGGTGAAGGAGACGGCATGTGGCTCCAGCCCTTGTACCCGCAATGGGTACCTCAACCTTAACAACACCGCCGACGTAGTGGGGTGAGAAGGGAGCATGCCGGGGACCCCATAGGGGACCTCTTTTCTTCCATCCGTCATACTATGTAAGAGAATTTTTTTTTTTTTGAGTGGATGTGTGCCTCCTTCCACACAAAGCATAAAACTGAGGAGCCCGTGGCCCACGGGAGGGTGTGGGTTACACTTTTTAAAGTGTAATACTTTGTGTGGCCTCCAGAGGCAGAAGCTATACACCCAATTGTCTGGGTCTCCCAATGGAGCGACAAAGAAATCATCATCTATGAACGCCAGCTCTCTTTTGGGGTCCTCTGATCACGTCATAAGTACACCAATGGGAGCGAGGAATGACGCACTACCCACCAATGCAAGTTAAATTCCCACTGTCAAAGATTGACAGCGGGATGTGACTGGTAAACAGCAGTGGACTGATTTCTGATCCACCCGTGGCTGTTTAGAGGCACATAGTGGCTGATTAAATCAGCCGACGTATAGGGAAAGAGCCCACATCAAAGGAAGGGACATGACCTTTGACGTAAATGTGCGAAGGGGAAAATCACCATTTGAAATTTACTGCTAATTGGCTTTCAGTGCACAAGATTTCACACCCTATCCGATTTCCCAGCCACTTTGCCTACCTCTGGTCTACGAATGATCTGGCTGCTCAGTTTGAAATCTCAGCAGTGATCAGTCACACACAGAACGGAGACAGCCGGAGGGGGACAGGGAATCACAGACAGGGAGGAGAAGACCTAATTAGTAGAAAACTTCGAATGATAATTACAGAACCATCATAAAAGCAAATTTCTTCAAAAGGTATCAACGTTATCAGTATTACAAGCGTGAAGGCCCCGTCACACACAGATAAATCTTGGGCAGATCTGTGGTTGCAGTGAAATCATGGACATATTGTTCCATTTGTACACAGCCACAAACCTGGCACTGATTTGCAGTGAAATTGTGGACAATCAGTGCCAGGTTTGTGGCTGTGTACAAATGGAACAATATGTCCATGATTTCACTGCAACCACAGATCTGCCAAAGATTTATCTCTGTGTGTGACGGGGCCTTTATTACAGACGTCTATACATTACAAAATCGTGCTCAGAGGTTTTTGCAAACACTAAAACTTCACAATTTACATAAACTATTGATTGCAATTAAGTTAGATAGAATTGACATGGGTTTATAATAAAATGTAAAAATAAGTGATGGCTAGTGTGAGTAACTTAGGAAGCATACCTTCTGCAAGCCTTGCCATAAGCTGAAGTCTACCAGTAGTACCAAGGTCTATTCCAGTTCGCTCAAGCTCATCACTATCCAAAAATGAACTGGCATTTGAAGCATCAGTGCGTTCTGTCACATGTCCAACCTTCATGGGACGCCCAGCCAGTTCAAATCCATTTAGTTGCTCCAGAGCTTTTTTGGCACATTCAGAATCAGAAAACTATAAGTGATAAATAAGAAAAATATAAAAAGTGATCTGAATGTTGAAGGCTTCTACGCACTGTTACAAAAACTGGTGATTGTAATACTTACAGTAATAAATCCATATCCCTTTGAGCGACCAGTTTCACTATCCATCATCAACTGAATACTCTCAATCTTGAGAAAAAAAAACAGTATTTATTATTAGAGAAATAAGCAATACAAAAAAAAAATAATTATACGTTTATTTTTACACTCACTCTGCCAAATGGTTCAAAAATGCCACGCAGCATATCTTCTGTTATGTTAAAATGAAGAGATCCAACATATAACCTCATTGGCCCCGCAGTGCCTTTCTGCAAGTTATTGGCCATTGCGGCAGCTCTGTTCTTTTCCGCCTGTAAAGAGAAAAAAATTCAAGACACCATTATTGCTTAACTTGGGAACTTGTGTAGTCAAACCATAAAATGTGCAGTCACACGATACCACATGTATATTCATTAACTTACCTGGGAGGCCTGCACTATGATAGGAACACCCAAGACTCTTTGTCCTGTTAAACCAATTGCTAGGGGTACCGAGCTAACATCAACAAACTCGACGTAAGCTATCCCCTTAGAACGCCTGGAATTTCTGTCAGAGATCATCCTTACATCACGAACCTAAGAAAAAGATTTTTAAAAATAACCCAACATATAATAACATACATACACAGACTGATTTTGCAAAGTATGGCAGATTGACAAGATGCTTATTAAAGATGCATTGCTTACCTTGCCAACCGTTGAAAAAAATTCTTCTAAGTCTCTTGGGCGGATTCTTGCTGCCAGTTGCATACAAAATACAGTGCGGGCATCTCTTTCTTCTGGTGATAGATTATCAATTGGTCCTCTATTATTAATAATAAAAAAACAAAAAAACAACACGTTTACAGAAAGGAAGTAAGCATTATTCATCAGTTTGTACAGAGAGAATCTGTTTTAATTAACAGCTGTATGCTATAGTCTAGTAAAATACAGGGCAATTCAAAAAGGATTGTGCAAAATTTTAGCCTCAATATTCCAAGCTGAGCGAACACACAAATTTATTAATATGAAAATACATTATCCTCTCTCTCTCATATCCTTGAATAAGGACTCCATTATTTCAGTGATTTGTAGTCTCAGGGAATTCCTATCCTCTGGCTAGGGGAGATACACAGAGTCCGTGATGTAGCGCCAAAGATAGAGGTTGCAGGTCATTAGATCTGGCAATCATGGAAACTAGCACAATATTGGTGAATTTACAAGAAACAGGGCATCACTGAAACAGGAGTCAATATCGGAGGTTATAATGGCACACATCTTAACAGAACTTCATATAGAAGGGAACACTGTACTCTTCTTTCACTTATTCAATGAAACAGAATAAAGGTTTGTTTGCAAAACAAGTGTGGTTTTTATTATTTGGTGACAGAAACGTGACGTTTCGGCATCACAGGCCCTTATTCATATAGTTGCTCAATGATAGAAGAGGAAGAGTTCAGAAGAGTGAAGAATAAGAAAGAAGGGAATTTTGTTTACTTACCGTAAAATTCCTTTTCTTCTAGCTCCTATTGGGAGACCCAGACAATTGGTGTATAGCTTCTGCCTCCGGAGGCCACACAAAGTATTACACTTTAAAAAGTGTAACCCCTCCCCTCTGCCTATACACCCTCCCGTGGATCACGGGCTCCTCAGTTTTGGTGCAAAAGCAGGAAGGAGAAAACTTATGAATTGGTCTAGGGTAAATCCAATCCGAAGGATGTTCGGAGAACTGAACCATGAACCAAAAGAACAATTCAACATGAACAACATGTGTACACAAAAGAACAACCAGCCCGAAGGGAACAGGGGCGGGTGCTGGGTCTCCCAATAGGAGCTAGAAGAAAAGGAATTTACGGTAAGTAAACAAAAGAAGGGAATTTTGTTACTTACCGTAAATTCCTTTTCTTCTAGCTCCTATTGGGAGACCCAGACGATTGGGTGTATAGCACTGCCTCCGGAGGCCACACAAAGCACTACACTAAAAAGTGCAAGGCCCCTCCCCTTCTGGCTATACACCCCCAGTGGGATCACTGGCTCACCAGTTTTAGTGCAAAAGCAAGAAGGAGGAAAGCCAATAACTGGTTTAAACAAATTCACTCCGAAGTAACGTCGGAGAACTGAAAACCGTTCAACATGAACAACATGTGTACCCGAAAAACAACCAAAAATCCCGAAGGACAACAGGGCGGGTGCTGGGTCTCCCAATAGGAGCTAGAAGAAAAGGAATTTACGGTAAGTAACAAAATTCCCTTCTTCTTCGGCGCTCCATTGGGAGACCCAGACGATTGGGACGTCCAAAAGCTGTCCCTGGGTGGGTAAAGAAATACCTCATGTTAGAGCTGCAAAGACAGCCCTCCCCTACGGGGAGGCAATTGCCGCCTGCAGGACTCTTCTACCTAGGCTGGCGTCCGCCGAAGCATAGGTATGCACCTGATAATGTTTGGTGAAAGTGTGCAAACTCGACCAGGTAGCTGCCTGGCACACCTGTTGAGCCGTAGCCTGGTGTCGTAATGCCCAGGACGCACCCACGGCTCTGGTAGAATGGGCCTTCAGCCCTGATGGAACCGGAAGCCCAGCAGAACGGTAGGCTTCAAGAATTGGTTCTTTAATCCATCGAGCCAGGGTGGCCTTGGAAGCCTGCGACCCTTTGCGCTTACCAGCGACAAGGACAAAGAGTGCATCCGAGCGGCGCAGGGGCGCCGTGCGGGAAATGTAGATTCTGAGTGCTCTCACCAGATCCAACAAATGTAGATCCTTTTCATACCGATGCACTGCATGCGGATAAAAGGAAGGCAAGGAGATATCCTGATTAAGGTGAAAAGAGGACACCACCTTAGGGAGAAACTCCTGAATGGGGCGCAGCACAACCTTGTCCTGGTGGAACACCAGGAAAGGAGCTTTGCATGACAGCGCTGCTAGTTCAGACACTCTCCGAAGAGACGTGACCGCTACCAGAAGAAGGGAATTTTGTTACTTACCGTAAATTCCTTTTCTTCTAGCTCCTATTGGGAGACCCAGACGATTGGGTGTATAGCACTGCCTCCGGAGGCCACACAAAGCAATTACACTAAAAAGTGTAAGGCCCCTCCCCTTCTGGCTATACACCCCCAGTGGGATCACTGGCTCACCAGTTTTAGTGCAAAAGCAAGAAGGAGGAAAGCCAATAACTGGTTTAAACAAATTCACTCCGAAGTAACGTCTGAGAACTGAAAACCGTTCAACATGAACAACATGTGTACCCGAAAAACAACCAAAAATCCCGAAGGACAACAGGGCGGGTGCTGGGTCTCCCAATAGGAGCTAGAAGAAAAGGAATTTACGGTAAGTAACAAAATTCCCTTCTTCTTCGGCGCTCCATTGGGAGACCCAGACGATTGGGACGTCCAAAAGCTGTCCCTGGGTGGGTAAAGAATACCTCATGTTAGAGCTACAAGACAGCCCTCCCCTATAGGGAGGCAACTGCCGCCTGCAGGACTCTTCTACCTAGGCTGGCGTCCGCCGAAGCATAGGTATGCACCTGATAATGTTTGGTGAAAGTGTGCAGACTCGACCAGGTAGCTGCCTGGCACACCTGTTGAGCCGTAGCCTGGTGTCGCAATGCCCAGGACGCACCCACGGCTCTGGTAGAATGGGCCTTCAGCCCTGATGGAACCGGAAGCCCAGCAGAACGGTAGGCTTCAAGAATTGGTTCTTTGATCCATCGAGCCAGGGTGGCCTTAGAAGCCTGCGACCCTTTGCGCTTACCAGCGACAAGGACAAAGAGTGCATCCGAACGGCGCAAGGGCGCCGTGCGGGAAATGTAGATTCTGAGTGCTCTCACCAGATCCAACAAATGTAAATCCTTCTCATACCGATGAACTGCATGAGGACAAAACGAAGGCAAAGAGATATCCTGATTAAGATGAAAAGAGGATACCACCTTCGGGAGAAACTCCTGAATGGGGCGCAGCACTACCTTGTCCTGGTGGAAGACCAGGAAGGGAGCCTTGGATGATATCGCTGCCAGCTCAGACACTCTCCGAAGAGATGTGATCGCTACCAGAAAAGCCACTTTCTGTGATAGTCTAGAAAGTGAAACCTCCCTCAGAGGCTCGAAGGGCGGCTTCTGGAGGGCAACTAGTACCCTGTTCAAATCCCATGGATCTAACGGCCGCTTGTACGGGGGTACGATATGGCCAACCCCCTGTAGGAACGTGCGCACCTTAGGAAGGCGTGCCAAACGCCTCTGAAAAAAGACGGATAGCGCCGAGACCTGACCTTTAAGGGAGCCGAGCGACAAACCTTTTTCTAACCCAGATTGCAGGAAAGAAAGAAAGGTAGGCAATGCAAATGGCCAGGGGGACACTCCCTGAGCAGAGCACCAGGATAAGAATATCCTCCACGTTCTGTGGTAGATCTTAGCGGACGTGGGCTTCCTAGCCTGTCTCATGGTGGCAACGACCCCTTGGGATAATCCTGAAGACGCTAGGATCCAGGACTCAATGGCCACACAGTCAGGTTCAGGGCCGCAGAATTCCGATGGAAAAACGGCCCTTGGAACAGTAAGTCTGGTCGGTCTGGTAGTGCCCACGGTTGGCCGACCGTGAGCTGCCACAGATCCGGATACCACGCCCTCCTCGGCCAGTCTGGGGCGACGAGTATGACGCGGCTGCAATCGGATCTGATCTTGCGTAGCACTCTGGGCAAGAGTGCCAGAGGTGGAAACACATAAGGGAGCCGGAACTGCGACCAATCTTGCACTAGGGCGTCTGCCGCCAGCGCTCTTTGATCGCGAGACCGTGCCATGAAGGTTGGGACCTTGTTGTTGTGCCGGGACGCCATGAGGTCGACGTCCGGCCTTCCCCATCGGCGACAGATTTCCTGAAACACGTCTGGGTGAAGGGACCATTCCCCTGCGTCCATGCCCTGGCGACTGAGGAAGTCTGCTTCCCAGTTTTCTACGCCGGGGATGTGAACTGCGGATATGGTGGAGGCCGTGGCTTCCACCCACATCAGAATCCGCCGGACTTCCTGGAAGGCTTGCCGACTGCGTGTCCCCCCTTGGTGGTTGATGTATGCCACCGCTGTGGAGTTGTCCGACTGAATTCGGATCTGCCTTCCTTCCAGCCACTGCTGGAAGGCTAGTAGGGCAAGATGCACTGCTCTGATTTCCAGAACATTGATCTGAAGGGTGGACTCCTGCTGAGTCCACGTACCCTGAGCCCTGTGGTGGAGAAAAACTGCTCCCCACCCTGACAGACTCGCGTCTGTCGTGACCACCGCCCAAGACGGTGGTAGGAAGGATCTTCCCTGTGATAATGAGGTGGGAAGAAGCCACCACTGCAGAGAGTCCTTGGCCGTCTGGGAAAGGGAGACTTTCCTGTCCAGGGATTTTGACTTCCCGTCCCATTGGCGGAGAATGTCCCATTGAAGTGGGCGCAGATGAAACTGCGCAAACTGAACCGCCTCCATTGCCGCCACCATCTTCCCGAGGAAGTGCATGAGGCGTCTTAAGGAGTGCGACTGACTTTGAAGGAGAGCCTGCACCCGAGTCTGTAGAGACCGCTGCTTGTCCAGCGGAAGCTTCACTATCGCTGAGAGAGTATGAAACTCCATGCCAAGATACGTTAGTGATTGGGTCGGTGACAGATTTGACTTTGAGAAGTTGATGATCCACCCGAACGTCTGGAGAGTCTCCAGTGCAACAGTCAAGCTGAGTTGGCATGCCTCTTGAGAGGGTGCCTTGACCAGTAGATCGTCCAAGTAAGGGATCACAGAGTGTCCCTGAGAGTGCAAGACTGCTACCACTGCCGCCATGATCTTGGTGAACACCCGTGGGGCTGTCGCCAGACTAAATGGCAGAGCTACGAACTGAAGATGGTCGTCTCCTATCACGAAGCGTAGAAAGCGTTGGTGCTCTGTAGCAATCGGCACGTGGAGATAAGCATCCTTGATGTCTATTGATGCTAGGAAATCTCCTTGAGACATTGAGGCAATGACTGAGCGGAGGGATTCCATCCGGAACCGCCTGGCGTTCACATGCTTGTTGAGCAGTTTTAGGTCCAGAACAGGACGGAATGAGCCGTCCTTTTTTGGCACCACAAAGAGATTGGAGTAAAAACCTTGACCTCGTTCCTGAAGAGGAACAGGGACCACCACTCCTTCTGCTCTTAGAGAATTCACCGCCTGCAGAAGGGCATCTGCTCGGTCGGGATGTGGGGAAGTTCTGAAGAACCGAGGCGGAGGACGAGAACTGAACTCTATCCTGTACCCGTGAGACAAAGAAGGGAATTTTGTTACTTACCGTAAATTCCTTTTCTTCTAGCTCTTATTGGGAGACCCAGACGATTGATTGGGGTATAGCTACTGCCCTCTGGAGGCCACACAAAGCACTACATTAAAAGTGCAAGGCCCCTCCCCCTCTGGCTATACCCCCCCGTGGTATCACGGGTTCTCCAGTTTTAGTGCCAAAGCAAGAAGGAGGAAGCCAATAACTGGTTTAAACAAATTAACTCCGAATAACATCGGAGAACTGAAAAACCGTTCAACATGAACAACATGTGTACCCGCAAACAACAAAAAAACATCCCGAAGGACAACAGGGCGGGTGCTGGGTCTCCCAATAAGAGCTAGAAGAAAAGGAATTTACGGTAAGTAACAAAATTCCCTTCTTCTTCAGCGCTCTATTGGGAGACCCAGACGATTGGGACGTCCAAAAGCTGTCCCTATAAATAAATACCTCATGTTAGAGCTGCAAAACAGCCCTCCCCTATGGGGGTGTCACTGCCGCCTGCAGGACTCTTCTACCTAAGCTGGCATCCGCCGAAGCATAGGTATGCACCTGATAATGCTTGGTGAAAGTGTGCAGACTCGACCAGGTAGCTGCCTGGCACACCTGTTGAGCCGAAGCCTGGTGACGTAATGCCCAGGACGCACCCACGGCTCTGGTGGAGTGGGCTTTTAGCCCTGAAGGAACCGGAAGCCCCGCAGAACGGTAGGCCTCTAGAATTGGTTCTTTGATCCATCGAGCCAGGGTGGCTTTAGAAGCCTGCAACCCCTTGCGCGGACCAGCGACAAGGACGAAAAGTGCATCGGCACGGCGTATGGGCGCCGTGCGGGAAATGTAGATTCTGAGTGCTCTCACCAGATCTAGCAAACGTAAGGCCTTTTCATACCGGTGAACCGGATGAGGGCAAAAAGAAGGCAAGGAAATATCCTGATTAAGATGAAAAGAGGATACGACCTTAGGGAGAAACTCCGGAATGGGGCGCAGCACAACCTTGTCCTGGTGGAACACCAGGAAGGGAGCCTTAGATGACAGAGCTGCCAGCTCAGACACTCGCCGAAGCGATGTGATTGCAACAAGAAACGCCACTTTCTGCGACAGCCGAGAAAAGGAAACTTCCTTCAGAGGCTCGAAGGGCGGCTTCTGGAGAGCAACTAGTACCCTGTTCAGATCCCATGGATCTAACGGTCGCTTGTACGGGGGCACAATATGACAGACCCCCTGCAGGAACGTGCGCACCTTAGGAAGACGTGCTAGACGCTTCTGAAAAAACACGGATAGTGCCGAAACTTGCCCTTTAAGGGAGCTGAGCGACAAGCCCTTTTCTAACCCCGATTGCAGGAAGGAAAGAAACTTGGGCAATGCAAATGGCCAGGGAGACACTCCCTGAGCAGAGCACCAGGACAAGAAAATCTTCCACGTTCTGTGGTAGATCTTAGCCGAATTCGACTTTCTAGCTTGTCTCATTGTGGCAATGACTCCCTGAGATAATCCAGCAGATGCTAGGATCCAGGACTCAATGGCCACACAGTCAGGTTCAGGGCCGCAGAATTCTGATGGAAAAACGGCCCTTGGGACAGTAAGTCTGGTCGGTCTGGCAGTGACCACGGTCGACCGATCGTGAGATGCCACAGATCCGGATACCAAGACCTCCTCGGCCAGTCTGGAGCGACGAGTATGATGCGGCTGCACTCGGATCTGATCTTGCGTAGCACTCTGGGCAAGAGCGCCAGAGGCGGAAACACGTATGGGAGCTGAAACTGCGACCAATCTTGAACCAAGGCGTCTGCCGCCAGAGCTCTTTGATCGCGCGACCTCGCCATGAATGCCGGGACCTTGTTGTTGTGCCGGGATGCCATTAGGTCGACGTCCGGCACTCCCCAGCGGCGACAGATTTCCTGAAACACGTCCGGGTGAAGGGACCATTCCCCTGCGTCCATGCCCTGGCGACTGAGGAAGTCTGCTTCCCAGTTTTCTACGCCTGGGATGTGAACCGCGGATATGGTGGATGCTCTGTCCTCCACCCACATTAGAATGCGCCGGACTTCTTGGAAGGCTTGCCGACTGCGCGTCCCTCCTTGGTGGTTGATGTATGCCACCGCTGTGGAGTTGTCCGATTGGATTCGGATCTGCTTTCCTTCCAGCCACTGTTGGAAGGCCAGTAGAGCAAGATACACTGCTCTGATCTCCAGAACATTGATCTGAAGGGTGGACTCCTGCGGAGTCCACGTCCCCTGAGCCCTGTGGTGGAGAAATACTGCTCCCCACCCTGACAGACTCGCATCTGTCGTGACTACTGCCCAGGATGGGGGCAGGAAGGATCTTCCCTGAGACAATGATGTGGGAAGGAGCCACCATTGTAGAGAGTCTTTGGCCGTCTGGGAAAGCGAGACTTTCCTGTCCAGGGACGTTGACTTCCCGTCCCATTGGCGGAGAATGTCCCATTGAAGTGGGCGCAGATGAAACTGCGCAAAGGGAACTGCTTCCATGGCTGCCACCATCTTCCCTAGGAAATGCATGAGGCGCCGCAAGGGATGCAACTGGCCCTGCAGGAGAGATTGCACCCCTGTCTGTAGTGACCGCTGCTTGTCCAGCGGAAGCTTCACTATCGCTGCTAGAGTATGAAACTCCATGCCAAGATACGTTAGTGACTGAGTCGGTGATAGGATCGACTTTGGAAAGTTGATGATCCATCCGAAAGACTGTAGAGTCTCCAGCGTAGCATTCAGGCTGAGTTGGCATGCCTCCTGAGAGGGAGCTTTGACCAATAAGTCGTCTAGGTAAGGAATCACCGAGTGTCCCTGAGAGTGCAAGACTGCTACCACCGCCGCCATGACCTTGGTGAAGACCCGTGGGGCTGTCGCCAGACCAAATGGAAGAGCTACGAACTGAAAATGGTCGTCTCCTATCACAAAACGTAGAAAACGTTGATGTTCTGTAGCAATTGGCACGTGGAGATAAGCATCTTTGATGTCTATTGAGGCAAGGAAGTCTCCTCTGGACATTGAGGCAATGACAGAGCGGAGGGTTTCCATCCGGAACCTCCTGGCGTGCACATGTTTGTTGAGCCGTTTTAGGTCCAGAACAGGACGGAACGAGCCGTCCTTTTTTGGAACCACAAAGAGATTGGAGTAAAACCCTTGCCCTTGTTCCTGAGGAGGGACTGGGATAACCACTCCTTCCGCTTTTAGGGAATCCACCGCCTGCAGCAGAGCATCTGCTCGGTCTGGATGTGGGGAGGTTCTGAAGAACCGAGCTGGAGGACGAGAATTGAACTCGATTCTGTACCCGCGAGACAAAATGTCCGTCACCCACCGGTCTTTGACCTGTGACATCCAAATGCCGGAAAAGCGGGAGAGCCTGCCCCCGACCGGCGATGCGGAGGGGGGGGGCTGGAAGTCATGAGGTAGCCGCTTTGGAAGCGGTACCTCCATTTGCTTTCTTGGGGCGTGTGTGAGTCCGCCACAAATCTGAGTTTCTTTGCGTCCTCTGAGTCCCTTTGGACGAGGTAAATGGTGTCTTGCCCGAACCTCGAAAGGACTGAAACCTCTGCTGCCACTTTTTCTGCTGAGGTTTGGGTGTTCTGGGTTGTGGTAAAGAGGAGTCTTTACCCTTGGACTGCTTAATGATGTCAGCCAATGGCTCGCCAAACAGTCTCTCTCTAGACAAAGGCAAACTGGTTAAACATTTTTTGGAACCAGCATCTGCTTTCCAGTCCTTTAACCACAAGGCTCTGCGCAAAACTACCGAATTGGCGGACGCCATTGAGGTGCGACTGGTAGATTCTAGGACCGCATTGATAGCGTAAGACGCAAACGCCGACATCTGCGTGGTAAGGTGCGCCACTTGCGGCACTGCTGGATGCATGATAGCATCCACTTTTGCTAAGCCAGCTGAAATAGCCTGGAGTGCCCATACGGCTGCGAATGCCGGAGCAAACGACGCGCCTATAGCTTCATAGACAGATTTTAACCAAAGGTCCATCTGTCTGTCATTGGCATCTTTAAGTGAAGCGCCATCCTCCACTGCAACTATGGATCTAGCTGCAAGTTTGGAAATCGGGGGGTCTACCTTTGGACACTGTGTCCAGCGCTTGACCACCTCAGGGGGGAAAGGGAAACGCGTATCTTTAGATCGTTTAGAGAAACGCCTTTCTGGGTGAGCGTCGTGCTTCTGGATTGATTCTCTGAAGTCAGAGTGATCTAACAAAGCACTCAATTTACGCTTGGGATAAAGGAAACGAAACTTTTCCTGCTCCGCAGCCGCCTCTTCTGCTGAAGGGGCTGGGGGAGAAATATCCAACAGCCTATTGATGGCTGAGATAAGGTCGTCTACCATGGCATCCCCATCCGGGGTATCCAGGTTGAGAGGGGTTCCAGGAGTGGATTCCTGATCACTCTCATCAGACACATCACAGGGAGACTGATTGCGCTGAGACCCTGAGCAGTGTGAAGACGTCGAGGGTCTTTCCCAGCGAGCTCGCTTAGGGTGGCTGGGGCCATCATCTGAGTCATAATCCTCGGCCTGTGAAGCCGGGGACCCCCCTGTGGGCTGGATACATTCCAAGTAAGGGGGACCTGAGGACAGAGGCCTCGCCGTGCCCAGAGACTGAGCCCCATGCATAGATTGCAAGGTCTCAAGGATTTTTGCCATAGATACAGACATATTATCTGCAAAAACTGCAAAGTCCGTCCCTGTCACCGGGGCAGAACTTACAAGCGTCTCAGCCTGGGTCGCTACCTCTCCTGACTCCGGCTGGCGAAGCAGCACCGGGTCGGAGCATTGCACACAATGGGGGTCATCAGAGCCTGCTGGTAGATTAGCCCCACATGCAGCACACGCAGTATACACAGCCCTTTTTGCCTTGGCCGCCTTGCGTTTTGAGGATGACATGTTGCTGCTTCCACAGAGCGATCTGGGATATGCAGCCAGAAGCGCACCTCACAGTGCAAGAAATACAATATCTATATAACTGTATCCAGTACACTGATACACAGTGAGGCACTAGAGGGACCAGCACAGAAAAATCGCTTACCGCCCGCTTAAAAAGCGGGTGTGTGGTCGCCAGATAGCCCCTAGTCCAGGTCTCCCAGAGCCTTGCGTCCTTCCTCCAGCCAGGCATGCATGTAATGGCTGCCGGCGTCTCGAGAGAGGAAGGGGGGCGGGCCCTGGGCGTTCCTGGCCAAGAGCGGGAAGCCTGCTTCCCTCTGTGCCAAGTGAGAGGGCTGGAGCATGTAAATCAGGCTCCAGCCCTCGTCGCTGCTTGCGAACAGCGTCTCTCCCCTACCCTGAATGACAGGGTGGGGGCGGGAACGAAACGGAGCTGCCGGCGTCCTAGGCCCAAAAAGCCGGGGACTAAAGTTATAACCGCCGCCGCCGTAAAAGCGCGGACGGCGGATCCCCGGCGCACCACAAGTCACAGCAGCGCCGCCCGGTCCAGAGGGGGTCGGCGCTGCGTTCCCAAACACAAACAATCCCCCAGTAATCTGTAGGGACACCAACTCCACGTTGCGGTCCCCGGCGCACTATAACACCCAGCCAGCCCGGAGTGTGTCTGTGCCTGCCGGGGACACAGAGTACCTGTAAGATGCAGGGCCCTGTCCCTGATCGTACTCCTGCTCCGAATCCATCAGGTTCTAATGGGTCTGTGGATGGAGCCCGGCGTCAGAGCTGAGAGGCCGGCAGGATCCCACTTCCACAGAGCCCTACAAGGGGATGTGGAAGGAAAACAGCATGTCAGGCTCCAGCCCTGTACCAGCAATAGGTACCTCAACCTTACAACACCATCCAGGGGTGAGAAGGGAGCATGCTGGGAACACTATATGTGTCCTCTTTTCTTCCATCCGACATAGTCAGCAGCTGCTGCTGACTAAAATCTGTGGAGCTATGCATGGAATGTCTGACCTCCTTCGCACACAAAGCTAAAACTGGAGAACCCGTGATACCACGGGGGGGTATAGCCAGAGGGGGAGGGGCCTTGCACTTTTAATGTAGTGCTTTGTGTGGCCTCCAGAGGGCAGTAGCTATACCCCAATCAATCGTCTGGGTCTCCCAATAGAGCGCTGAAGAAATGTCTGTTACCCACCGGTCTTTGACCTGTGGCAGCCAAATGTCGCAAAAGCGGGAGAGCCTGCCACCGACCGAGGATGCGGAGGGAGGCGGCCGAAAGTCATGAGGCAGCCGCCTTGGAAGCGGTACCTCCGGTTGCTTTCTTAGGGCGTGAGTGAGCCCGCCAGGAATCAGAGCTCCTTTGCTCTTTCTGAGTCCCTTTGGACGAGGAGAATTGGGGCTTGCCCGAGCCTCGAAAGGACCGAAACTTTGACTGCCACTTCCTCTGTGGAGGTTTGCTTGATCTGGGGTGGGGTAAGGAGGAGTCCTTACCTTTGGACTGTTTAATGATTTCCGCCAATTGCTCACCAAACAGTCTGTCTCCAGATAATGGCAAGCTGGTTAAACACTTTTTAGAAGCAGAATCTGCTTTCCATTCCTTTAACCACAAGGCTCTGCGCAAAACTACAGAGTTGGCGGATGCCATTGAGGTACGGCTCGTAGAGTCCAGTACCGCATTGATAGCGTAGGTCGCAAACGCAGACATTTGCGTAGTTAGGGACGCCACTTGCGGCACTGCTGGACGTATGAGAGAGTCCACCTGTGCCAGACCAGCTGAAATAGCTTGGAGCGCCCACACGGCCGCGAATGCTGGAGCAAACGACGCGCCAATAGCTTCATAGACAGATTTCAACCAAAGGTCCATCTGTCTGTCATTGGCATCTTTAAGTGAAGCCCCATCCTCCACTGCAACTATGGATCTAGCTGCAAGCCTGGATATTGGAGGGTCCACTTTTGGACACTGGGTCCAGCGTTTGACCACGTCAGGGGGAAAAGGATAACGTGTATCCTTAAGGCGTTTAGAAAAACGCTTGTCCGGATAAGTATTGTGTTTCTGGATGGATTCTCTGAAGTCAGAGTGGTCCAGAAAAGTACTCAATTTACGCTTGGGATACAGGAAATGGAATTTCTCCTGCTGTGCAGCTGCCTCCTCTGCAGAAGGGGCTGGGGGAGAAATATCCAACAGCCTATTGATGGCCGCTATAAGGTCATTTACCATGGCGTCACCATCTGGCGTATCCAAATTGAGTGCGGCGTCAGGACAAGACTCCTGATCACCCACCTCTGAGCCATCATATAGAGACCCTTCTCGCTGAGACCCTGATCCGCGTGATGACGTGGAGGGTCTCTCCCAGCGAGCTCGCTTAGGCGGACTGGGACTGTCATCGGAGTCAGAGCCCTCAGCCTGTGATGCCTGGGACCCCCTTGAATTACGGATTAATTCCAGCTGAGGGGGGCCGGGGAACATAGACACAGCGGTGTCCATGGTCTGAGCAACTGGCCTGGACTGCAAGGTCTCCAGGATTTTTGTCATAGTCACAGACATTTTATCAGCAAAGACTGCAAATTCTGTCCCCGTCACCGGGGTAGGGTTCACAGGCGTCTCTGCCTGGGCTACCACCACAATAGGCTCTGGCTGACGAAGTGCCACTGGGACTGAACATTGCACACAATGAGAGTCGTTGGAGCCTGCTGGTAGATTAGCCCCACATGCTGTACAAGCAGTGTATACAGCCCGTGCCTTGGCACCCTTGCGTTTTGCGGATGACATGCTGTTGTCTCCTCAAAGCAATATAGGGTGTACAGCCAAGAAGCGACCTTACAGAGCAGTACACAAATATAACACTGTGGCACTAGTGGGGCCGCACGTATGTGCTGCTTACCGCCCGCTTAGCGCGGGTGTGTGGTCGCCAGAAACCCCTAGCCTGGGTCCCTCAGAGCCTGCGTCCGTTCTCCAGCCAGACTGCATGTGTATAATGGCTGCCGGCGTCCTGGGGAGCTGCAAGCCTGGGGGCGGGCCTAGGGCGTGCACAGAGAAAAAAGCGCGAAGCCTGTGTCCTACTGTGCTCAGTGAGAGGGCTGGAGCATGTAAATCGTGCTCCAGCCCTCGGCGCTGCCGATTGAACAACGTCTCTCCCCTACCCTGATTGACAGGGTGAGGGGCGTTAACGAAGCGGAGCTAGGCCGCAGAAAACCGGGGACTAAAGTTAGAAGCGCCGCCGCCGTAAAAGCGCGGTCGGCGCGTCCCCGGCGCACTACAAGTCGCAGCTGCGCCGCCGCTCCAGGGGCGGTCGGCGCGGCGATCCACACACATAAAGTCCCCCAGTAATCTGCGGGGACTATAAGCCCAGCGCACAGCGCTACAGTCCCCGGCGCACTAGCACACCCAGCAAGCCTGGGGTGTGCGTGGCCTGCCATACGGGGACACAGAGTACCTGAAAGTTGCAGGGCCTTGTCCCTGAACGGCACTCCCGCTCCACATCCAGCAGGTTCTATGGGTCTGTGGATGGAGCCCGGCCTCAGGGCTTGGTGGCCGGTAAGATCCCACTTCCTCAGAGCCCCTTAGGGGGATGGGGAAGGAAAACAGCATGTGGGCTCCAGCCTCCGTACCCGCAATGGGTACCTCAACCTTACAAACCACAAGTGGGGTAAGAAGGGAGCATGCTGGGGGCCCCATATGGGCCCTCTTTTCTTCCATCCGATATAGTCAGCAGCTACTGCTGACTAAACAGTGGAGCTATGCGTGGATGTCTGACCTCCTTCGCACAAAGCAGAAAACTGGTGAGCCAGTGATCCCACTGGGGGTGTATAGCCAGAAGGGGAGGGGCCTTACACTTTTTAGTGTAATTGCTTTGTGTGGCCTCCGGAGGCAGTGCTATACACCCAATCGTCTGGGTCTCCCAATGGAGCGCCGAAGAAAGGCCACTTTCTGTGAGAGTCGAGAAAGTGACACATCCCTCAGGGGCTCGAAAGGCGGCTTCTGGAGAGCAACAAGGACCTTGTTTAGATCCCACGGATCTAACTGCCGCCTGTACGGAGGTACGATATGACACACCCCCTGCAGGAACGTGCGCACCTGAGAAAGTCGCGCTAGACGCTTCTGAAAAAACACGGATAGTGCCGAGACTTGCCCTTTAAGGGAGCCGAGCGACAAGCCCTTTTCCAACCCAGATTGCAGGAAGGAAAGAAAAACAGGTAACGCGAATGGCCAGGGGGATACTCCTTGTGCAGAGCACCAGGATAAGAATCTTCCACGTTCTGTGGTAGATCTTAGCAGAAGTGGACTTCCTAGCCTGTCTCATGGTGGCCACGACCCCTTGGGGTAATCCTGAAGACGCTAGGATCCAGGACTCAATGGCCACACAGTCAGGTTCAGGGCCGCAGAATTCCGATGGAAAAACGGCCCTTGGGACAGTAAGTCTGGACGGTCTGGTAGTGCCCACGGTTGGCCGACCGTGAGATGCCACAGATCCGGGTACCACGACCTCCTCGGCCAGTCTGGGGCGACGAGTATGACGCGGCCGCAATCGGATCTGATCTTGCGTAACACTCTGGGCAAGAGTGCCAGAGGTGGAAACACATAAGGGAGCCGGAACTGCGACCAATCTTGCACTAAGGCGTCTGCCGCCAGAGCTCTTTGATCGCGAGAACGCGCTATGAAGGTCGGGACCTTGTTGTTGTGCCGAGACGCCATTAGGTCGACGTCCGGCACCCCCCAGCGGCGGCAGATTTCCTGAAACACGTCCGGGTGAAGGGACCATTCCCCTGCGTCCATGCCCTGGCGACTGAGGAAGTCTGCTTCCCAGTTTTCTACGCCCGGGATGTGAACTGCTGATATGGTGGATGCTCTTTCCTCCACCCACATCAGAATCCGCCTGACTTCCTGGAAGGCTTGCCGACTGCGAGTCCCTCCCTGGTGGTTGATGTATGCCACCGCTGTGGAGTTGTCCGACTGAATTCGGATCTGCTTTCCTTCCAGCCACTGCTGGAAGGCTAATAGGGCAAGATACACTGCCCTGATTTCCAGAACATTTATCTGAAGGGTGGACTCCTGCTGAGTCCACGTCCCTTGAGCCCTGTGGTGGAGAAAAACTGCTCCCCACCCTGACAGACTCGCGTCTGTCGTGACCACTGCCCAGGATGGGGGCAGGAATGATCTTCCCTGTGATAATGAGGTGGGAAGAAGCCACCATTGCAGAGAGTCCTTGGCCGTCTGAGAAAGGGAGACTTTCCTGTCTAGGGAAGTTGTCTTCCCGTCCCATTGGCGGAGAATGTCCCATTGAAGTGGGCGCAGATGAAACTGCGCGAACGGGACTGCCTCCATTGCTGCCACCATCTTCCCTAGGAAGTGCATGAGGCGCCTTAAGGGGTACGACTGACTCTGAAGGAGAGACTGCACCCCTGTCTGTAGTGACCGCTGCTTGTCCAGCGGAAGCTTCACTATCGCTGAGAGAGTATGAAACTCCATGCCAAGATACGTTAGTGATTGAGTCGGAGCTAGGTTGGACTTTGAAAAGTTGATGATCCACCCGAAAGTCTGGAGAGTCTCCAGCGCAACATTCAGGCTGTGTTGGCATGCCTCTTGAGAGGGTGCTTTGACAAGTAGATCGTCTAAGTAAGGGATCACCGAATGTCCCTGAGAATGCAAGACTGCTACCACTGCCGCCATGACCTTGGTGAAAACCCGTGGGGCTGTCGCCAGACCAAATGGCAGAGCTACGAACTGGAGATGGTCGTCTCCTATCACGAAACGTAGAAAACATTGGTGCTCTGTAGCAATCGGCACGTGGAGATAAGCATCCTTGATGTCTATTGATGCAAGGAAATCTCCCTGAGACATTGAGGCAATGACGGAGCGGAGGGATTCCATCCGGAACCGCCTGGCGTTCACATGCTTGTTGAGCAGCTTTAGGTCCAGAACAGGACGAAACGAGCCGTCCTTTTTTGGAACCACAAAGAGATTGGAGTAAAAACCTTGCCCTTGTTCCTGCAGAGGAACAGGGATCACCACTCCTTCTGCTTTTAGTGAGCACACCGCTTGCAGAAGGGCATCTGCTCGGTCGGGATGTGGGGAGGTTCTGAAGAACCGAGGCGGAGGACGAGAACTGAATTCTATCCTGTACCCGTGAGACAAAATGTCTGCTACCCACCGGTCTTTGACCTGTGGCAGCCAAATGTCGCAAAAGCGGGAGAGCCTGCCACCGACCGAGGATGCGGAGGGATGAGGCCGAAAGTCATGAGGCAGCCGCCTTGGAAGCGGTTCCTCCGGTTGCTTTTTTGGGGCGTGAATGAGCCCGCCAGGAATCTGAGCTCCTTTGCTCCTTCTGAGTCCCTTTGGACGAGGAGAATTGGGTCTTGCCGGAGCCTCGAAAGGACCGAAACCTCGACTGCCACTTCCTCTGTTGAGGTTTGCTTGATCTGGGCTGGGGTAAGGAGGAGTCCTTACCCTTGGATTGCTTAATGATTTCAGCCAATTGTTCACCAAACAGTCTATCTACAGATAGTGGCAAGCTGGTTAAAAACATTTTTTGGAAGCAGAATCCGCTTTCCATTCTTTTAACCACAAGGCTCTGCGCAAGACAACAGAGTTGGCAGACGCAATAGAGGTACGGCTCGTAGAGTCCAGGACAGCGTTGATAGCGTAAGTTGCAAACGCAGACATTTGCGAGGTTAGGGACGCTACTCGCGGCACTGCTGGACATATGATAGAGTCCACCTGTGCCAAGCCAGCTGAAATAGCTTGGAGTGCCCACACGGCCGCGAATGCTGGAGCAAACGACGCGCCGATAGCTTCATAGACAGATTTCAACCAAAGGTCCATCTGTCTGTCATTGGCATCTTTAAGTGAAGCCCCATCTTCCACTGCAACTATGGATCTAGCCGCAAGCCTGGAGATTGGGGGGGTCCACCTTTGGACACTGGGTCCAGCGTTTGACCACATCAGGGGGAAAGGGATAACGTGTATCCTTAAGACGTTTGGAGAAACGCTTATCTGGGCAAGCATGGTGTTTCTGGACCGATTCTCTGAAGTCAGCGTGGTCCAGAAAAGTACTCAGTTTAGGCTTGGGATACCTGAAATGGAACTTCTCCTGCTGTGCAGCTGCCTCCTCTGCAGAAGGGGCAGGGGGAGAAATTTCCAATAGACTATTGATGGCCCCTATAAGGTCATTTACCATGGCGTCACCATCAGGAGTATCCAGATTGAGAGCGGTTTCAGGATTAGACTCCTGATCCCCCTCCTCTGTCTCATCATGTAGAGACTCTTCTCGCTGAGACCCTGATCCGCGTGATGACGTGGAGGGTCTCTCCCAGCGAGCACGCTTAGGCTGTCTGGGACTGTCATCTGAATCAGAGCCGTCAGGCTGAGATGCCTGGGACCCCCTTGAAGCACGGATTAACTCCAACTGAGGGGGACCGGGGAACAGTGCCGCAGCATTGTCCATGGACTGAGTAACTGGCCTGGCCTGCAAGGTCTCTAGGATCTTTGTCATAGTGACAGACATCCTGTCAGCAAAAACTGCAAACTCTGTCCCCGTCACCGGGTTCACCGGCGACTCTGCCTGGGCCACTACCACCATAGACTCCGGCTGACGAAGTGGCACAGGGACCGAACATTGCACACAATGGGGGTCATTGTAACCTGCCGGTAGATTAGCCCCACAAGCGGCACAAGTAGCGCTCACAGCCTGTGTCTTGGCACCCTTGCGTTTTGCAGATGACATGTTGTCGTCTCCTCAGAGCAATTGGGGTATACAGCCAAGAAGCGACCTTACAGTGCAAAATATATATGGTACAGAGAAAAAAGTACACAAATATAACACTGTGGCACTAGTGGGGCCAGCACTTAAGTGCTGCTTACCGCCCGCTTAACGCGGGTGTGTGGTCGCCAGAAATCCCTTGTCTGGGTCTCCCAGAGCCTGTGTCCGTTCTCCAGCCAGACTGCATGTAGGAATGGCTGCCGGCGTCCTATGGAGAGGGGCGGGCCCTGGGCGTGTGCAGACGAAGAGCGGGAAACCTGCGTCCCACTGTGCTCAGTGAGAGGGCTGGAGCATGTAAATAAGGCTCCAGCCCTCGGCGCTGATGAATGGTACAGCGTCTCTCCCTTGCCCTGATTGACAGGGTGGGGGCGGGAACGAAGCGGAGCTAGGCCGCAGAAGCCGGGGACTAAATTTATAAGCGACGCCGTCGTAAAAGCACGGTCGTCGCTAAGTCCCCGGCGCACTACAAGTCGCAGTTGCGCCGCCGCCTAGGGGCGGCCGGCGCGGCAGTCCCCAACATATAAAGTCACACAGAAAAACTGTAGTGACTATAACCCCAGCGCGCAGCGCTACTGTCCCCGGCGCACTAGCACACCCAGCAAGTCTGGAGTGTGCGCGGCCTGTACATACGGGGACACAGAGTACCTTAATGTCGCAGGGCCTTGTCCCTGAACGGTACCCAGCTCCGTATCCAGCAGGTTCCATGGGTCTGTGGATGGAGCCCGGCCTCAGGGCTTGTGGGCCGGTAAGATCCCACTTCCTCAGAGCCCCTCAGGGGGATGGGGAAGGAAAACAGCATGTGGGCTCCAGCCTCCGTACCCGCAATGGGTACCTCAACCTTAACAAACACCGCCGACATAAAGTGGGGTGAGAAGGGAGCATGCTGGGGGCCCTAGTATGGGCCCTCTCTTCTTCCATCCGACATAGTCAGCAGCTGCTGCTGACTAAACAGTGGAGCTATGCGTGGATGTCTGACCTCCTTCGCACAAAGCAGAAAAACTGGTGAGCCAGTGATCCCACTGGGGGTGTATAGCCAGAAGGGGAGGGGCCTTGCACTTTTTAGTGTAGTGCTTTGTGTGGCCTCCGGAGGCAGTGCTATACACCCAATCGTCTGGGTCTCCCAATGGAGCGCCGAAGAAATTCCCTTCTTTGTCGCTCCATTGGGAGACCCAGACAATTGGGACGTCCAAAAGCAGTCCCTGGGTGGGTAAAAGAATACCTCAATAACAAGAGCCGAATCGGCCCTCCTCTTACAGGTGGGCAACCGCCACCTGAAGGACTCGCCTACCTAGACTGGCGTCTGCCGAAGCATAGGTATGCACTTGATAGTGTTTCGTGAAAGTGTGCAGACTAGACCACGCCGCTGCCTGACACACCTGCTGAGCCGTCGCCCGGTGCTGCAATGCCCAGGACGCACCCACGGCTCTGGTAGAATGGGCTTTCAGCCCTGAAGGAAGCGGAAGCCCAGAAGAACGGTAGGCTTCGAGAATCGGTTCCTTGATCCACCGAGCCAAGGTTGACTTGGAAGCCTGCGAACCCTTACGCTGGCCAGCGACAAGGACAAAGAGCCCATCTGAACGACGCAGGGGCGCCGTGCGAGACACGTAGAGCCGGAGTGCTCTCACCAGATCCAAGGAGTGCAAATCCTTTTCACATTGGTGAATTGGATTAGGGCAAAATGAAGGTAAGGAGATATCCTGATTGAGATGAAAAGTAGATACCACCTTAGGGAGAAATTCCGGAACCGGACGCAGAACCACCTTATCCTGGTGAAACACCAGGAAGGGGGCTTTGCATGATAGTGCTGCAAGCTCAGACACTCTCCGGAGTGATGTAATTGCCACTAGAAAGGCCACCTTTTGCGAAAGACGTGATAAAAAGAGACATCCCGCAGCGGCTCGAAAGGTGGTTTCTGAAGAGCAGTTAGCATTCTGTTAAGATCCCAGGGTTCCAGCGGACGCTTGTAAGGTGGGACTATGTGGCAAACTCCCTGTAGGAACGTGCGGACCTGCGGAAGCCTGGCTAGATGCTTTTGAAAAAATACGGAGAGCGCCGATACTTGGCCCTTGAGAGAGCCGAGTGACAAACCCTTGTCCATTCCGGATTGGAGGAATGAAAGAAAAGTGGGTAAGGCAAACGGCCATGGAGAAAAACAGTTATCAGAGCACCAGGATAAGAAGATTTGCCAAGACCTGTAATAGATCTTGGCGGACGTTGGCTTCCTGGCCTGTCTCATGGTGGCAATGACATCCTGAGATAACCCTGAAGACGCTAGGAGCCAGGACTCAATGGCCACACAGTCAGGTTGAGGGCCACAGAATTCAGATGGAAAAATGGCCCTTGTGACAGCAAGTCTGGGCGGTCTGGAAGCGCCCACGGCTGACCCACCGTGAGATGCCACAGATCCGGGTACCACGACTGCCTCAACCAGTCTGGAGCGACGAGAATGGCGCGACGGCAGTCGGATCTGATCTTGCGTAACACTCTGGGCAGCATCGCCAGAGGAGGAAACGCATAAGGCAGTCGGAACTGCGACCAGTCCTGAACTAACGCGTCCGCCGCCAGAGCTCTGTGATCCTGAGACCGTGCTATGAATGCCGGGACTTTGTTGTTGTGCCGTAACGCCATGAGATCGACGTCCGGCGTTCCCCAGCGGCGACAGATCTCTCGAGACACTTCTGGGTGCAGAGACCATTCTCCCGCATCCAGGCCCTGACGACTGAGAAAATCTGCTTCCCAGTTTTCTACGCCCGGGATGTGAACTGCGGAGATGGTGGAGGCTGTGGCTTCCACCCACTGCAGAATCCGCCGGACTTCCTGGAAGGCTTGACGAGTGCGAGTGCCGCCTTGGTGGTTGATGTATGCGACGGCAGTGGCGTTGTCCGACTGGATACGGATCTGCCTGCCCTCCAGCCACCGCTGAAAAGCCAATAGGGCTAGATACACTGCCTTTATTTCCAGAACATTGATCTGAAGAGAAGACTCTACCGGAGTCCAGGTTCCCTGAGCCCTGTGGTGGAGAAAAACCGCTCCCCACCCTGACAGGCTCGCGTCCGTGGTGACCACAGCCCAGGTTGGGGGTAGGAAGGATTTTCCCTGCGATAGAGAATTGGGTAGCAGCCACCACTGAAGTGACGTCTTGGTTGCAAGGGAAAGAGACGTTCCTGTCGAGGGAAGCCGACCTCCTGTCCCATTTGCGGAGAATGTCCCATTGGAGCTGCCGTAGATGGAATTGCGCGAACGGCACTGCCTCCATCGCTGCCACCATCTTCCCCAGGAAGTGCATGAGGCGCCTTAAGGGGTGTGACTGATTCCGAAGAAGTGATTGCACCCCTGCCTGCAGAGAAAGCTGTTTGCCTCGCGGCAGCTTGACTACCGCTGACTGTGTATGAAACTCCATCCCGAGGTAAGTCAGTGATTGGGTCGGTGTCAACTTGGATTTTGGGAAGTTGATGATCCACCCGAACTGCTGGAGAGTCGTCAGAGCGACTGTAGGGTGGCATGTCAACACAGCCTGAGAAGGGGCCCTGACTAGGAGATCGTCTAGGTAGGGAATCACCGAGTGGCCCTGAGAGTGTAGGACCGCCACGACGGATGCCATGACTTTGATGAAAACCCGTGGGGCTGTCGCCAGGCCGAAAGGCAATGCCACGAACTGAAGGTGTTCGTCCCTGATGGCGAAACGCAAGAAGCGTTGATGTTCGGGTGCGATCGGCACGTGGAGATAAGCATCTTTGATGTCGATCGATGCTAGGAAGTCTCCTTGTGACATCGAGGCGATCACCGAGCGGAGAGATTCCATCCGAAACCGTCTGGTTCTCACGTGTCTGTTGAGCAGTTTGAGGTCCAGAACGGGACGGAATGATCCGTCCTTTTTTGGCACCACGAACAAGTTGGAGTAAAAACCGCGACCACGTTCCTGAAGGGGAACGGGGGTCACAACTCATTCTGTCTTCAGAGCGTCCACTGCCTGAAAAAGTGCGTCGGCCTGAGCGGGGGGCAGAGAGGTTCTGAAGAAACGAGCCGCAGGACGGGAGCTGAACTCTATCCTGTAACCGTGAGACAGAATGTCTCTCACCCATCGGTCTTGAACATGTGGCCACCAGGCGTCGCCAAAGCGGGAGAGCCTGCCACCGACCGAGGATGCGGTTAGGGGATGCCGAGAGTCATGAGGAGGTCGCCTTGGAGGCAGTGCCTCCCGCGGCCTTTTGGGGGCGTGACTTGGACCGCCACGCATAGGAGTTCCTCTGGCCTTTCTCCTGCCTGCTGGACGAAGAGGATTGGGGCTTGGCGGAGGGACGAAAGGACCGAAACCTCGATTGTATTTTCCGTTGTTGAGGTCTCTTAGGTCTGGACTGGGGTAAGGATGAGTCCTTTCCCTTGGATTCCTTAATAATCTCATCCAATCGTTCGCCAAACAAGCGTTCGCCAGCAAACGGCAAACCGGTTAAGAACCTCTTGGAGGCAGAGTCTGCCTTCCATTCGCGCAGCCACATGGCCCTGCGGACTGCCACAGAGTTAGCGGATGCCAAAGCTGTACGGCTAGCCGAGTCTAGGACTGCGTTCATGGCGTAGGAAGAAAAAGCTGACGCTTGAGAAGTCAAAGACGCAACTTGCGGAGCAGAATTACGTGTGACAGCATTAATCTCAGTCAGACAAGCCGAGATAGCTTGGAGTGCCCACACGGCTGCAAAGGCTGGGGCAAAAGACGCGCCCATGGCCTCAAAGATGGACTTCACCAGGAGCTCTATCTGCCTGTCAGTGGCATCCTTTAGCGATGAGCCATCTGCCACCGATACCACAGATCTAGCCGCCAATCTAGAGACTGGAGGATCCACCTTGGGACATTGAGCCCACCCCTTAACGACTTCAGCGGGGAAGGGGTAACGCGTGTCAGTGAGGCGCTTAGCAAAGCGCTTGTCCGGAACCGCTCTGGGCTTCTGGACAGCGTCTCTGAAGTTAGAGTGATCGAAGAACGCACTACGTGTACGTTTGGGGAACTGAAACTGGTGTTTCTCCTGCTGAGACGCCGACTCCTCTACAGTAGGAGGCGGGGGAGAGAGATCCAACACCTGGTTGATGGACGAGATAAGATCATTCACTAAAGCGTCCCCCTCAGGGGTATCAAGGTTAAGGGCGACGTCAGGGTCAGAACCCTGAGCTGCGACGTCCGCCTCGTCCTCCAGAGAGTCCTCAAGCTGGGAACCCGAGCAGAGTGAAGAAGTCGGGGAAGATTCCCAGCGAGCCCGCTTAGCCTGTCTAGGACTGTGGTCCTGGCAGGAGTCCTCCGCGTGGGACCCAGGGCCCAACCTGGGAGCGCGCTGTGGCTCGGACCGAGAGGGGCCTGGAGGTGACAATCCAACAGGGGCCGGGGCCTGTGTAAGGACCGGCCTGGACTGCAAAGCTTCTAGTAGCTTGGCAGACCATTTGTCCATAGACTGAGCCATGGATTGTGAAAGTGACTCAGAGAGTTTCTCAGCAAAAGAGGAGAACTCTGTCCCTGGCGCCTGGACAGGGGGAGCAGGGGGGTCTACATGAGCCGAGGGGTCCACTAGTGACCGAGGCTCCGGCTGAGCAAGTGAAACAGGGGTCGAGCATTGCTCACAGTGAGGGTAGGTGGAACCCGCAGGTAACATAGCCCCACAAGAGGTACAGGCCGCCAAAAAACCCCTGTGCCTTAACAGCTTTGCTCCTTGTGGACGACATGCTGTTGTCTCCTAGGAGAATGATCAATGAGGGTATATGGGCAAAAAAGAGAATTTTGTTACTTACCGTAAATTCTTTTTCTTATAGTTCCGACATGGGAGACCCAGACCATGGGTGTATAGCTTCTACCTCCGGAGGACACACAAAGTACTACACTAAAAAGTGTAGCTCCTCCCTCCGAGCATATACACCCCCTGGATGACAAATCTAACCAGTTTAGTGCAAAAGCTGAAGGAGGACATCCACCCATAAGTAGAGATAGAGGTTCCGGTTATTCCGGGTTTTACTCTGTCTACAACAACAACAGCCGGTGAAAAAACACGGAACAAGAAACTGCCAACAGGGAGGGTGCTGGGTCTCCCATGTCGGAACTATAAGAAAAAGAATTTACGGTAAGTAACAAAGAAGGGAATTTTGTTACTTACCGTAAATTCCTTTTCTTCTAGCTCCAATTGGGAGACCCAGACTATTGGTGTATAGCTACTGCCTCCGGAGGCCACACAAAGCATTACACTAAAAAGTGTAAGGCCCCTCCCCTTCTGGCTATACACCCCCCGTGGGATCACGGCTGCTCAGTTTTAGTGCTAAAGCAAGAAGGAGGAAAGCCAATAACTGGTTTAAACAAATTCAATCCGAAGTAACATCGGAGAACTGAAACCGTTCAACATGAACAACATGTGTACCCGAAAAAACCAAAAATCCCGAAGGAAACAGGGCGGGTGCTGGGTCTCCCAATTGGAGCTAGAAGAAAAGGAATTTACGGTAAGTAACAAAATTCCCTTCTTCTTCGGCGCTCCATTGGGAGACCCAGACTATTGGGACGTCCAAAAGCAGTCCCTGGGTGGGTAAAGTAATACCGCAAGTTAGAGCTGCAAAACAGCCCTCTCCTACGAGGAGGCAACCGCCGCCTGCAGGACTCTTCTACCTAGGCTGGCGTCCGCCGAAGCGTAGGTATGCACCTGATAATGTTTGGTGAAAGTGTGCAGACTCAACCAGGTAGCTGCCTGGTACACCTGTTGAGCCGTAGCCTGGTGTCGTAATGCCCAGGACGCACCCACGGCTCTGGTAGAATGGGCCTTCAGCCCTGATGGAACCGGAAGCCCAGCAGAACGGTAGGCTTCAAGAATTGGTTCCTTGATCCATCGAGCCAGGGTGGATTTGGAAGCCTGCGATCCTTTGCGCTTACCAGCGACAAGGACAAAGAGTGCATCCGAGCGGCGCAGGGGCGCCGTGCGGGAAATGTAGATTCTGAGTGCTCTCACGAGATCCAACAAATGCAAATCCTTTTCATACCTACGAACTGGATGAGGACAAAAGGAAGGCAAGGAGATATCCTGATTGAGATGAAAAGAGGATACTACCTTAGGGAGAAACTCCTGAATCGGGCGCAGCACTACCTTGTCCTGGTGAAAAACCAGGAAGGGAGCTTTGGATGACAACGCTGCCAGCTCGGATACCCTCCGAAGAGACGTGACCGCTACCAGAAAGGCCACTTTCTGTGAGAGCCGAGAAAGTGAAACCTCCCTCAGAGGCTCGAAGGGCGGCTTCTGGAGAGTAACTAGTACCCTGTTCAGATCCCATGGATCTAACGGCCGTTTGTACGGAGGGACGATGTGACACACCCCCTGCAGGAACGTGCGTACCTGAGGAAGTCGTGCTAGACGCTTTTGAAAAAATACCGATAGCGCTGAGACTTGCCCTTTAAGGGAGCCGAGCGATAAGCCTTTTTCCAAACCAGATTGCAGGAAGGAAAGAAAAGTAGGCAATGCAAATGGCCAGGGGGACACTCCCTGTGCCGAGCACCAGGATAAGAAAATCTTCCACGTTCTGTGGTAGATCTTAGCAGACGTGGGCTTCCTAGCCTGTCTCATGGTGGCCACTACCCCTTGAGATAATCCTGAAGATGCTAGTATCCAGGACTCAATGGCCACACAGTCAGGTTCAGGGCCGCAGAATTCAGATGGAAAAACGGCCCTTGTGACAGTAAGTCTGGCCGGTCTGGTAGCGCCCACGGTTGGTCGACCGTGAGATGCCACAGATCCGGATACCACGACCTTCTCGGCCAGTCTGGGGCGACGAGCAGGGCGCGGCGGCAATCGGACCTGATCTTGCGTAGCACTCTGGGCAAGAGTGCCAGAGGGGGAAACACATAGGGCAGTTGGAACTGCGACCAATCTTGCACTAAGGCGTCTGCCGCCAGAGCTCTGTGATCGCGAGACCGTGCCATGAAAGTTGGGACCTTGTTGTGCCGGGACGCCATTAGATCGACGTCCGGCCTTCCCCAGCGGCGACAGATTTCCTGAAACACGTCCGGGTGAAGGGACCATTCCCCTGCGTCCATACCCTGGCGACTGAGGAAGTCCGCTTCCCAGTTTTCTACGCCGGGGATGTGAACTGCGGATATGGTGGATGCCGTGGCTTCCACCCACATCAGAATCCGCCGGACTTCCTGGAAGGCTTGCCGACTGCGTGTCCTGCCTTGGTGGTTGATGTATGCCACCGCTGTGGAGTTGTCCGACTGAATTCGGATCTGCCTTCCTTTCAGCCACTGTTGAAAGGCTTGTAGGGCAAGATACACTGCCCTGATTTCCAGAACATTGATCTGAAGGGAGGACTCCTGCTGAGTCCACGTCCCCTGAGCCCTGTGGTGGAGAAAAACTGCTCCCCACCCTGACAGACTCGCGTCTGTCGTAACCACCGCCCAGGATGGGGGTAGGAAGGACCTTCCTTGTGATAATGAGGTGGGAAGAAGCCACCATTGAAGAGAGTCCTTGGCCGTCTGGGAAAGGGAGACTTTCCTGTCCAAGGACGTCGACTTCCCGTCCCATTGGCGGAGAATGTCCCATTGAAGTGGGCGCAGATGAAACTGCGCAAACGGGACTGCCTCCATTGCTGCCACCATCTTCCCCAGGTAGTGCATGAGGCGTCTTAAGGGGTGCGACTGGCCTTGAAGGAGAGAATGCACCCCTGTCTGTAGTGAACTCTGCTTGTCCATCGGAAGCTTCACTGTCGCTGAGAGAGTATGAAACTCCATGCCAAGATATGTTAGTGATTGGGTCGGTGACAGACTTGACTTTGAAAAGTTGATGATCCACCCGAAAGTCTGGAGAGTCTCCAGCGCAACATTCAGGCTGTGTTGGCATGCCTCTTGAGAGGGTGCCTTGACAAGTAGATCGTCCAAGTAAGGGATCACCGAGTGTCCCTGAGAGTGCAAGACTGCTACCACTGCTGCCATGACCTTGGTGAAAACCCGTGGGGCTGTCGCCAGACCAAACGGCAGGGCTATGAACTGAAAATGTTCGTTTCCTATAACGAAGCGTAGAAAACGCTGGTGCTCTGGAGCAATCGGCACGTGGAGATAAGCATCTTTGATGTCTATTGATGCTAGGAAATCTCCTTGAGACATCGAAGCAATGACGGAGCGGAGGGATTCCATCCGGAACCGCCTGGTCTTCACGTGCTTGTTGAGCAGTTTTAGGTCCAGAACAGGACGGAAAGAGCCGTCCTTTTTTGGCACCACAAATAGATTGGAGTAAAAACCCTGACCTCTTTCCTGAAGAGGAACGGGGATCACCACTCCCTCTGCCCTTAGCGAGCACACCGCTTGCAGAAGAGCATCGGCTCGGTCGGGACGTGGGGAAGTTCTGAAGAACCGAGACGGAGGACGAGAACTGAACTCTATCCTGTACCCGTGAGACAAAATGTCTGTTACCCACCGGTCTTTGACCTGTGGCAGCCAAATGCCGCAAAAGCGGGAGAGCCTGCCACCGACCGAGGATGCGGAGGGAGGAGGCCGAAAGTCATGAGGTAGCCGGCTTGGAAGCGGTTCCTCCGGCTGCTTTCTTTGGACGTGAGTGAGTCCGCCAGGAGTCTGAGCTCCTCTGCTCCTTCTGAGTCCTTTTGGACGAGGAGAATTGAGTCCTGCCCGAACCTCGAAAGGACCGAAACCTCGACTGTCCCTTCCACTGCTGAGGTTTGCTTGATCTGGGCTGGGGTAAGGACGAGTCCTTACCCTTGGACTGTTTAATGATTTCCGCCAATTGCTCACCAAACAGCCTGTCTTGAGATAATGGCAAACTGGTTAAGCATTTTTTGGAAGCAGAATCTGCTTTCCATTCTTTTAACCATAAGGCTCTGCGTAAAACCACCGAGTTGGCGGACGCCATTGACGTACGGCTGGTAGAGTCCAAGACCGCATTGATAGCGTAAGTTGCAAACGCAGACATTTGCGAGGTCAAGGACGCCACTTGCGGCACTGATGGACGTATAATCGAGTCCACCTGCGCCAGACCAGCTGAAATAGCTTGGAGTGCCCACACGGCTGCGAATGCTGGAGCAAACGACGCGCCGATAGCTTCATAGACAGATTTCAACCAGAGGTCCATCTGTCTGTCATTGGCATCTTTAAGTGAAGCCCCATCTTCCACTGCAACTATGGATCTAGCCGCAAGCCTGGAGATTGGGGGGTCCACCTTTGGACACTGGGTCCAGCGTTTGACCACGTCAGGGGGAAAGGGATAACGGGTATCCTTAAGACGTTTGGAGAAACGCTTGTCTGGAGAAGCATGGTGTTTCTGGACTGCTTCTCTGAAGTCCGCGTGGTCCAGAAAAAAGCTCAATTTACGTTTGGGATACCTAAAATGGAATTTCTCCTGCTGTGCTGCTGCCTCCTCCGCTGGAGGAGAGATATCCAGCAGTCTATTGATGGCCGCTATAAGATCATTCACCATAGCGTCACCATCAGGGGTATCCAGGTTGAGAGCGGTCTCAGGATTAGACTCCTGATCACCTATTTCTGTGTCATCATACAGAGAATCCTCTCGCTGAGACCCTGACCAGCGTGATGACGCCGAGTGTCTCTACCAGCGAGCTCGCTTAGGCTGCCTGGGACTGTCGTCCGAGTCAGAGCCTTCAGCCTGTGATGCCTGGGACCCCCTTGGAGCACGGATTAGCTCCAAATGAGGGGGACCTGACTCAGCAGTGCCCATGGTCTGAGTGACCGGCCTGGACTGCAAGGTTTCTAGAATCTTTGTCATAGTCACAGACATCTTATCAGCAAAAACTGCAAACTCTGTCCCCGTCACCGGGGCAGGGTACACAGGCGTCTCTGCCTGGGCCACTACTAGCATAGACTCCGGCTGACGAAGTGGCACAGGGACCGAACATTGCACACAATGGGGGTCAGTGGAACCTGCCGGTAGATCAGCCCCACATGCGGTACAGGCAGCATATGAAGCCCGTGCCTTGGCACCCTTGCTTTTTGCGGATGACATGCTGTTGTCTCCTCAGAGCAATATAGGGGTATAAGCCAAGAAGCGACCGTACAGTGCAATATATATATGTATAAACAAAAGTACACAAAACAACACTGCGGCACTAGTGGGGTCAGCACTTATGTGCTGCTTACCGCCCGCTTAATCGCGGGTGTGTGGTCGCCAGAATCCCCTGTCTGGGTCTCCCAGGGCTATGTCCGTTCTCCAGCTCAGACTGCGTGCAGGAATGGCTGCCGGCGTCCTGTGAAGAGGGGCGGGCCCGTGGGCGTTGGCGGCCGGCGCGGTAGTTCCCCCCATAAACTCACTCAGCAAAGCTGCAGTGAGTAAAACTCAGGCGCACAGCGCTACTGTCCCCGGCGCACTAGAACGCCCAGCAACGCTGGAGTGTGTCTGTGCCTGTCTGCACGGGGACACAGAGTACCTGAATGTTGCAGGGCCTTGTCTCTGATGGTACCCAGCTCCGTATCCAGCAGGATCTCCGGGTCTGTGGATGGAGCCCGGCCTCAGAGTCTGGAGGCCGGTAAGATCCCACTTCACCAGAGCCCTCAGGGGGATGGAGAAGGAAAACAGCATGTGGGCTCCAGCCTCCGTACCCGCAATGGGTACCTCAACCTTACAAACACCGCCGACAGAAAGTGGGGTGAGAAGGGAGCATGCTGGGGGCCCCTTAGTATGGGCCCTCTTTTCTTCCATCCGATATAGTCAGCAGCTACTGCTGACTAAACAGTGGAGCTATGCGTGGATGTCTGACCTCCTTCGCACAAAGCTTGAAAACTGAGCAGCCGTGATCCCACGGGGGGTGTATAGCCAGAAGGGGAGGGGCCTTACACTTTTTAGTGTAATGCTTTGTGTGGCCTCCGGAGGCAGTAGCTATACACCAATAGTCTGGGTCTCCCAATGGAGCGCCGAAGAAATTCTCTTTTTCTTAATCGTTCCTTATGGGAGACCGAGACCATGGGACGTCTCAAAGCAGTCCATGGGTGGGAAATAAACAGAACTGAGAAGTAGGTAAAACCTAACTTCACAAATGGGCGACAGCCGCCTGAAGGATGCGTCTGCCCAAGCTCGCATCTGCCGAAGCATGAGCATGCACTAGGTAGTGCTTCGACAAGGTGTGCAGACTAGACCAAGTGGCAGCCTGAGAAACCTGCTGAGCCGTAGCCTGGTGCCTGAAAACCCAGGAGGCACCGACAGCTCTGGTCGAATGCGCCTTAATCCCAGGCGGTGGGGGCACCTGAGAACATTGGTAGGCATCGGATATGGCCGACCTAATTCAACGAGCTAAGGTCGGTTTAGAAGCCGAGAGACCCTTGCGCTGACCCGTGGTTAGCACAAAAAGAGAGGTGCACCGCCTGAGAGCGGCGGTGCGTGACACACAGATCCGGAGCGCCCACACCAAATCCAAAGTATGCAACGCTTTCTCAAAGCGATGCACAGGGGCCGGACAAAGGGAAGGCAATGAAATGTCCTGGTTAAGGTGGAAAGGAGACACCACCTTAGGGAGAAAGCCCGGCGTCGGACGGAGAACCACCTTGACTTGGTGAAAAAAACAAAAAGGGTGACTCCGAAGAGAGCAGTCAAATCAGAGACTCTCCTGAGAGAAGTTATGGCCACCAGAAAGACCACCTTCTGTGAAAGACGAAACAACGAAACCTCCCTAAGAGGCTCGAAGGGGGGTTTCTGTAAGGCCGTGAGGACCAGATTAAGGTCCCAGGGATCCAGAGGCTGCCGGTAAGGCGGAATGATGTGAGACGCGCCCTGCATGAAGGTGCGCACCTGGGCCAGTCGGGCGATACGCCGCTGGAACAACACAGAGCCGAGACCTGTCCCTTGAGGGAATTGAGGGACAGTCCTAGCTGCAGACCGGACTGTAGAAAGGACAGGATGGTCGGCAAGGAAAAAAAAAAAAACGGCCAAGGAGCATGGCCGGAAGAGCGACACCAGGACAGGAAAATTCTCCAAGTCCTGTGGTAAATCCTGGCCGAGGAAGACTTCCGAGCCTGAGTCATAGTGGAGATGACCTCGGAAGTAATGCCTGAAGCCGTAAGGATCCAAGGCTCAAGAGCCACGCCATCAATCTGAGAGCCGCAGAATTCTGGCGGAAAACGGACCCTGTGAGAGAAGGTCTGGGCAGTCCGGAAGATGCCACGGCACCTCTACGGACAGACGGAGCAGGTCTGGGAACCAAGCTTGCCTGGGCCAGTCTGGGGCGATGAGTACGACCCGACGGCCCTCCATTCAGATCTTGCGCAGGACTCTGGGCAAGAGAGCTAGAGGGGGAAACCCGTAGGCCAGACGGAACTGGGACCAATCCTGAACCAGCACGTCCGCCGCCAAGGCCTGAGGATCATGGGAGCGAGCCACGTAAACCGGGACCTTGTTGTTGTGCCGGGATGCCATTAGATCCACTTCCGGATTGTCCCACCTGCGGCAGATTGACTGGAACACTGCCGGATGCAGGGCCCACTCGCCGCTGTCCACGGTTTGACGGCTGAGATAATCTGCCTCCCAGTTTTCTACGCCTGGGTGCGGATATGGTGGACTTGGAGTCTTCTGTCCACTGATGCGTTGAATTTCCAACAGGGCTAGGTGCTGCGCGTCCCGCCCTGGTGATTGATGTAGGCAACTGCTGTCGCTTTGTCTGACTGGACTCAAATGTGCTTGCCCGCCGACAGGTGGTGAAAAGTTACGAGAGCTAGGAGCACAGCTCTGATTTCCAGCACATTGATCGAGAGGGCTGATTCGGACGGAGTCCAAGTGCCCTGTGCTCGGTGGTGGAGAAGCACTGCTCCCCAGCCGGATAGACTGGCATCCGTGGTGAGAATCACCCATGACGGGGCCAGAAAAGAGCGTCCCTGGGACAGGGAGAGGGGCCGAAGCCACCACTAAAGAGAGCTCCTGGTCTGTGGCGACAGAGCCACCAGCCTGTGCAAGGAAGAGGTCCGCTTGTCCCAACAGCGGAGAATGTCCAGCTGCAGGGGACGCAGATGGAACTGGCAAAGGGAACCGCTTCCATTGACGCCACCATCTGACCCAGCACCTGCATGAGGTGCCTGATGGAATGCTGGCGGAGCCTCAGCAGAGAGAGAACCGCCAGATGAAGGGACTGCTGTTTGACTAAGGGCCGCTTCACAAGTGCCAGCAGAGTCTTGAATTGCATCCCTAGGTACGTAAGTTCCTGGGTCGGGGTCAGAGTGGACTTGAAAGCGTGGCGAGAGTGAGCGAGACACTCCGCTGACAGTCTGCACTGGATGAAGCCTTGACTAGAAGGTCGTCCAGGTAAGGAATCACTGCCAACCCCTGGAGGTGCAGAACCGCAACCACTACTGCCATGAGCTTGGCGAATACACAAAGGGCCGTGGCTAACCCGAAGGGGAGAGCCACGAATTGGAAATGCTCCTCTCCGATTACAAAACGTAGCCAACGCTGGTGTGAAACTGCGATTGGCACATGCAGATAGACTTCTCTGATGTCAATGGATGCTAAGAAATCTCCTTGGGTCATTGACTGATCGCAGAGATTCCATGCAAAAATGCCGCACCTGAACATGCTTGTTGAGAAGCTTGAGATCCAGGTCGGAAGGCACCGTCCTCTTCGGGGACTAGGAAGAGATTTGAGTAGAAATCTCAGGACCGTTCCCAGTCGGGAACTGGTACAATTACTCCACAGGCCTGCAAGAAGGCCACGACCCTCTGTCTGGCGGGCTGGATAGAATTCTATTCTGCAGCCGTGGGAGATGGTAACCCACACCCACTGATCGAAGACGTGTTGAAACCACACGTCGCCCAAGTGGGAGAGCCTGCCACCGACCAAGGACGTTGCTGGCGCGGCCAGATAATCAAGAGGAGGCTGCCTTGGTGGCAGCAGCTCCTGCGGACTTCTGAGGACGCGGCCTCATGAGCCACTTGGTTTACGGACCTTGGCTGAGTTAGTGGACGAGGCCGAGGGCTTAGAGGACGACCAGTTAGAGGAACGAAAGAAACGAAACCTCGACTGGTTCCTGCCCTGGACAGGTTTCCTGGGTTTGTGGCATGGAAGTACTCTTCCTGCCAAAAAAGCTTCCTTAATAATTTCATTCAGTTGTTCACCGAATAGACTGGTCCCAGCAAAAGGGAGCCCAGCAAGTAACTTCTTAAGAAGCATCTGCCTTCCACTCTTGAAGCCACAGGAGCCTGCGGATAGCGAGGGAAGTAGCCGAGGCCACCGCAGTGCGGTGGCAGTGTCCAGCATGGCAGACATGGCATAGGATGAAAAGACTGAAGCCTGGAAGTTAAGGCAGCCATTTCGGGCATAAAGTCCCTGGTGAGGGAATGCATCTCCTCCAGAGAAGCAGAGATGGCTTTGAGAGCCCGCACTGCTGCAAAAGATGGGGAGAACGAGGCCCCTGCCGCCTCATATAGATTTGGCCAGAAGGTCAACCTGGCGGACAGTGGGATCCTTAGAGAGGTGCCGTTAGCCACTGATACAACTATCCGTGCTGAAAGTCTAGACACCGGAGGGTCCACCCTTGGTGAATGAGCCCACTCCTTGACCACCTCTGGTGGAAGGGAGAAACAGTCATCAGAACCACGCTTTGGGAGCGTCTGTCAGGACAGGCTCTGGGCTTGGTCACAGTGGGCTGAAAACTGGAGTGGTTAAGGAACACACTCCTTGTTCTCTTAAGGTATACTGATGCCTTTCTGCCAGAGGGGGATGCTCCCCTGATACAGGCGGATTGAGGTCCAGTACAAATATAATGGACGCAATCAAATCATTAGCATCTGCGTAACCTTCGGACAGATCAATGGTACATGAAGTAGCGTCCGAGCCCCTAGTAAAGAAATCCTCCTCATCCTGCGAGTCAGCTCGTGAATCAGAGCTGCGGGATGGGGAAGGACAGGGGACCCTGCGTCTCCATTTTAGGAGGACGGGGTCTGAGACCAGATGAAGAGTCCTCTGTGAGCTTTGCTGAGCGAGCCGTAGCAGCAGAAGCGCCCTGAGAAGGGAGCTAATGCATGCTCAGCAGAGTCCGGGACAGCTGTCCCCTGGAAAGAGCGGATTCTACCCAAACCGGGGGTTCAGCCACCGGAGCCGGAGCAGCTGGAGGGACCACTGATGAGCCTCCAGGCTGAGGGACCACTGTGTTTATGTGCTCGGTACAGGCAGTACGAGTCTACATGCAGTGTATATTAAGAACAGCCTTGCAGCCTTGCTCTGATGTGAGACATGCTGCAGAAGTGGGGGCTCTGTCCAGAATGAACCCCAGCAGAGTATATAAACAGAGTATATAAGCAGCTGCACAACCGGAGGTTGTGGCTTGCCAGACCGTTTAACATACATCTCCGTGCCCTCCAGTCCCCCAGCCCAGGCCCCCATTTGTCACAATGTGGTATTCTGTGCCTATGCAGACATTGAAAACGCTGATAACATGGCGACCGGAGCGAGGAGAGGGGGCGGGGCCTACTCTGAGAGCGGGCAAATGAGGTATACAGGGGAGGGAATCTTTCCTCAGTGAGGAGTGTCCGTTCCCTGTGCTGAACAGCCGCTGGGCGGAGCCGCACTGTCCCTCTGCATGACTGACATGCAGGGGCAGTGAAATCGAAACTAGGCCTCAGGCGAAGCCGGGGCCTAGATTTAAACATGCGGCCAGCGTGCAGGCACCATCGGCGCGGTTCTCCAGTGAAAACTGGAGAACCGGCCGGAAATGTTAACACAGTCATATAACACACTCTCCCCAATATATAAAGTACAAGGGACCCCTGGAAAGACCACTTTCTGTGGTAATAACGTCTCAGTACTTAGCTTGTGAGACGCAGGTGCCAGGTCCCTGGGAGGTGAGCGCTCCGTCCGGCAGGATCCTGAAAGGGCTGCGGATGGAGACCGGTCTCCTGCAAAGCAGTGAGAACCGTGATGGCTCCCACTTCAAGCCAGAGCCTCAGGGGATGGTGAAGGAGCGTGGCATGTGAAGGCTCCAGCCTTGTAAAGAAGGGAATTTTGTTACTTACCGTAAATTCCTTTTCTTCTAGCTCCTATTGGGAGACCCAGACGATTGGGTGTATAGCACTGCCTCCGGAGGCCACACAAAGCAATTACACCAAAAAGTGTAAGGCCCCTCCCCTTCTGGCTATACACCCCCAGTGGGATCACTGGCTCACCAGTTTTAGTGCAAAAGCAAGAAGGAGGAAAGCCAATAACTGGTTAAAACAAATTCACTCCGAAGTAACGTCGGAGAACTGAAAACCGTTCAACATGAACAACATGTGTACCCGAAAAACAACCAAAAATCCCGAAGGACAACAGGGCGGGTGCTGGGTCTCCCAATAGGAGCTAGAAGAAAAGGAATTTACGGTAAGTAACAAAATTCCCTTCTTCTTCGGCGCTCCATTGGGAGACCCAGACGATTGGGACGTCCAAAAGCTGTCCCTGGGTGGGTAAAGAATACCTCATGTTAGAGCTGCAAGACAGCCCTCCCCTATAGGGAGGCAACTGCCGCCTGCAGGACTCTTCTACCTAGGCTGGCGTCCGCCGAAGCATAGGTATGCACCTGATAATGTTTGGTGAAAGTGTGCAGACTCGACCAGGTAGCTGCCTGGCACACCTGTTGAGCCGTAGCCTGGTGTCGCAATGCCCAGGACGCACCCACGGCTCTGGTAGAATGGGCCTTCAGCCCTGATGGAACCGGAAGCCCAGCAGAACGGTAGGCTTCAAGAATTGGTTCTTTGATCCATCGAGCCAGGGTGGCCTTAGAAGCCTGCGACCCTTTGCGCTTACCAGCGACAAGGACAAAGAGTGCATCCGAACGGCGCAAGGGCGCCGTGCGGGAAATGTAGATTCTGAGTGCTCTCACCAGATCCAACAAATGTAAATCCTTCTCATACCGATGAACTGCATGAGGACAAAACGAAGGCAAAGAGATATCCTGATTAAGATGAAAAGAGGATACCACCTTCGGGAGAAACTCCTGAATGGGGCGCAGCACTACCTTGTCCTGGTGGAAGACCAGGAAGGGAGCCTTGGATGATATCGCTGCCAGCTCAGACACTCTCCGAAGAGATGTGATCGCTACCAGAAAAGCCACTTTCTGTGATAGTCTAGAAAGTGAAACCTCCCTCAGAGGCTCGAAGGGCGGCTTCTGGAGGGCAACTAGTACCCTGTTCAGATCCCATGGATCTAACGGCCGCTTGTACGGGGGTACGATATGGCAAACCCCCTGTAGGAACGTGCGCACCTTAGGAAGGCGTGCCAAACGCCTCTGAAAAAAGACGGATAGCGCCGAGACCTGACCTTTAAGGGAGCCGAGCGACAAACCTTTTTCTAACCCAGATTGCAGGAAAGAAAGAAAGGTAGGCAATGCAAATGGCCAGGGGGACACTCCCTGAGCAGAGCACCAGGATAAGAATATCCTCCACGTTCTGTGGTAGATCTTAGCGGACGTGGGCTTCCTAGCCTGTCTCATGGTGGCAACGACCCCTTGGGATAATCCTGAAGACGCTAGGATCCAGGACTCAATGGCCACACAGTCAGGTTCAGGGCCGCAGAATTCCGATGGAAAAACGGCCCTTGGGACAGTAAGTCTGGTCGGTCTGGTAGTGCCCACGGTTGGCCGACCGTGAGCTGCCACAGATCCGGATACCACGCCCTCCTCGGCCAGTCTGGGGCGACGAGTATGACGCGGCTGCAATCGGATCTGATCTTGCGTAGCACTCTGGGCAAGAGTGCCAGAGGTGAAAACACATAAGGGAGCCGGAACTGCGACCAATCTTGCACTAGGGCGTCTGCCGCCAGCGCTCTTTGATCGCGAGACCGTGCCATGAAGGTTGGGACCTTGTTGTTGTGCCGGGACGCCATGAGGTCGACGTCCGGCCTTCCCCATCGGCGACAGATTTCCTGAAACACGTCTGGGTGAAACGACCATTCCCCTGCGTCCATGCCCTGGCGACTGAGGAAGTCTGCTTCCCAGTTTTCTACGCCGGGGATGTGAACTGCGGATATGGTGGAGGCCGTGGCTTCCACCCACATCAGAATCCGCCGGACTTCCTGGAAGGCTTGCCGACTGCGTGTCCCCCCTTGGTGGTTGATGTATGCCACCGCTGTGGAGTTGTCCGACTGAATTCGGATCTGCCTTCCTTCCAGCCACTGCTGGAAGGCTAGTAGGGCAAGATGCACTGCTCTGATTTCCAGAACATTGATCTGAAGGGTGGACTCCTGCTGAGTCCACGTACCCTGAGCCCTGTGGTGGAGAAAAACTGCTCCCCACCCTGACAGACTCGCGTCTGTCGTGACCACCGCCCAAGACGGTGGTAGGAAGGATCTTCCCTGTGATAATGAGGTGGGAAGAAGCCACCACTGCAGAGAGTCCTTGGCCGTCTGGGAAAGGGAGACTTTCCTGTCCAGGGATTTTGACTTCCCGTCCCATTGGCGGAGAATGTCCCATTGAAGTGGGCGCAGATGAAACTGCGCAAACGGAACCGCCTCCATTGCCGCCACCATCTTCCCGAGGAAGTGCATGAGGCGTCTTAAGGAGTGCGACTGACTTTGAAGGAGAGCCTGCACCCCAGTCTGTAGAGACCGCTGCTTGTCCAGCGGAAGCTTCACTATCGCTGAGAGAGTATGAAACTCCATGCCAAGATACGTTAGTGATTGGGTCGGTGACAGATTTGACTTTGAGAAGTTGATGATCCACCCGAACGTCTGGAGAGTCTCCAGTGCAACCGTCAAGCTGAGTTGGCATGCCTCTTGAGAGGGTGCCTTGACCAGTAGATCGTCCAAGTAAGGGATCACAGAGTGTCCCTGAGAGTGCAAGACTGCTACCACTGCCGCCATGATCTTGGTGAACACCCGTGGGGCTGTCGCCAGACCAAATGGCAGAGCTACGAACTGAAGATGGTCGTCTCCTATCACGAAGCGTAGAAAGCGTTGGTGCTCTGTAGCAATCGGCACGTGGAGATAAGCATCCTTGATGTCTATTGATGCTAGGAAATCTCCTTGAGACATTGAGGCAATGACTGAGCGGAGGGATTCCATCCGGAACCGCCTGGCGTTCACATGCTTGTTGAGCAGTTTTAGGTCCAGAACAGGACGGAATGAGCCGTCCTTTTTTGGCACCACAAAGAGATTGGAGTAAAAACCTTGACCTCGTTCCTGAAGAGGAACAGGGACCACCACTCCTTCTGCTCTTAGAGAATTCACCGCCTGCAGAAGGGCATCTGCTCGGTCGGGATGTGGGGAAGTTCTGAAGAACCGAGGCGGAGGACGAGAGCTGAACTCTATCCTGTACCCGTGAGACAAAATGTCTGTTACCCACCGATCTTTGACCTGTGGCAGCCAAATGTCGCAAAAGCGGGAGAGCCTGCCACCGACCGAGGATGCGGAGGGAGGCGGCCAAAAGTCATGAGGCAGCCGCCTTGGAAGCGGTACCTCCGGTTGCTTTCTTGGGGCGTGAGTGAGCCCGCCAGGAATCAGAGCTCCTTTGCTCTTTCTGAGTCCCTTTGGACGAGGGGAATTGGGGCTTGCCCGAGCCTCGAAAGGACCGAAACTTTGACTGCCACTTCCTCTGTGGAGGTTTGCTTGATCTGGGGTGGGGTAAGGAGGAGTCCTTATCTTTGGACTGTTTAATGATTTCCGCCAATTGCTCACCAAACAGTCTGTCTCCAGATAATGGCAAGCTGGTTAAACATTTTTTAGAAGCAGAATCTGCTTTCCATTCCTTTAACCACAAGGCTCTGCGCAAAACTACAGAGTTGGCGGATGCCATTGAGGTACGGCTCGTAGAGTCCAGTACCGCATTGATAGCGTAGGTCGCAAACGCAGACATTTGCGTAGTTAGGGACGCCACTTGCGGCACTGCTGGACGTATGAGAGAGTCCACCTGTGCCAGACCAGCTGAAATAGCTTGGAGCGCCCGCACGGCCGCGAATGCTGGAGCAAACGACGCGCCAATAGCTTCATAGACAGATTTCAACCAAAAGGTCCATCTGTCTGTCATTGGCATCTTTAAGTGAAGCCCCATCCTCCACTGCAACTATGGATCTAGCTGCAAGCCTGGATATTGGAGGGTCCACTTTTGGACACTGGGTCCAGCGTTTGACCACGTCAGGGGGAAAAGGATAACGGGTATCCTTAAGGCGTTTAGAAAAACGCTTGTCCGGATAAGTATTGTGTTTCTGGATGGATTCTCTGAAGTCAGAGTGGTCCAGAAAAGTACTCAATTTACGCTTGGGATACAGGAAATGGAATTTCTCCTGCTGTGCAGCTGCCTCCTCTGCAGAAGGGGCTGGGGGAGAAATATCCAACAGCCTATTGATGGCCGCTATAAGGTCATTTACCATGGCGTCACCATCTGGCGTATCCAAATTGAGTGCGGCGTCAGGACAAGACTCCTGATCACCCACCTCTGAGCCATCATATAGAGACCCTTCTCGCTGAGACCCTGATCCGCGTGATGACGTGGAGGGTCTCTCCCAGCGAGCTCGCTTAGGCGGACTGGGACTGTCATCGGAGTCAGAGCCCTCAGCCTGTGATGCCTGGGACCCCCTTGAATTACGGATTAATTCCAGCTGAGGGGGGCCGGGGAACATAGACACAGCGGTGTCCATGGTCTGAGCAACTGGCCTGGACTGCAAGGTCTCCAGGATTTTTGTCATAGTCACAGACATTTTATCAGCAAAGACTGCAAATTCTGTCCCCGTCACCGGGGTAGGGTTCACAGGCGTCTCTGCCTGGGCTACCACCACAATAGGCTCTGGCTGACGAAGTGCCACTGGGACTGAACATTGCACACAATGAGAGTCGTTGGAGCCTGCTGGTAGATTAGCCCCACATGCTGTACAAGCAGTGTATACAGCCCGTGCCTTGGCACCCTTGCGTTTTGCGGATGACATGCTGTTGTCTCCTCAAAGCAATATAGGGTGTACAGCCAAGAAGCGACCTTACAGTGCAGTACACAAATATAACACTGTGGCACTAGTGGGGCCGCACGTATGTGCTGCTTACCGCCCGCTTAGCGCGGGTGTGTGGTCGCCAGAAACCCCTAGCCTGGGTCCCTCAGAGCCTGCGTCCGTTCTCCAGCCAGACTGCATGTGTATAATGGCTGCCGGCGTCCTGGGTAGCTGCAAGCCTGGGGGCGGGCCTAGGGCGTGCACAGAGAAAAAGCGCGAAGCCTGTGTCCTACTGTGCTCAGTGAGAGGGCTGGAGCATGTAAATCGTGCTCCAGCCCTCGGCGCTGCCGATTGAACAACGTCTCTCCCCTACCCTGATTGACAGGGTGGGGGGCGTTAACGAAGCGGAGCTAGGCCGCAGAAAACCGGGGACTAAAGTTAGAAGCGCCGCCGCCGTAAAAGCGCGGTCGGCGCGTCCCCGGCGCACTACAAGTCGCAGCTGCGCCGCCGCTCCAGGGGCGGTCGGCGCGGCGATCCACACACATAAAGTCCCCCAGTAATCTGCGGGGACTATAAGCCCAGCGCACAGCGCTACAGTCCCCGGCGCACTAGCACACCCAGCAAGCCTGGGGTGTGCGTGGCCTGCCATACGGGGACACAGAGTACCTGAAAGTTGCAGGGCCTTGTCCCTGAACGGCACTCCCGCTCCACATCCAGCAGGTTCTATGGGTCTGTGGTTGGAGCCCGGCCTCAGGGCTTGGTGGCCGGTAAGATCCCACTTCCTCAGAGCCCCTCAGGGGGATGGGGAAGGAAAACAGCATGTGGGCTCCAGCCTCCGTACCCGCAATGGGTACCTCAACCTTACAAACCACAAGTGGGGTAAGAAGGGAGCATGCTGGGGGCCCCATATGGGCCCTCTTTTCTTCCATCCGATATAGTCAGCAGCTACTGCTGACTAAACAGTGGAGCTATGCGTGGATGTCTGACCTCCTTCGCACAAAGCAGAAAACTGGTGAGCCAGTGATCCCACTGGGGGTGTATAGCCAGAAGGGGAGGGGCCTTACACTTTTTAGTGTAATTGCTTTGTGTGGCCTCCGGAGGCAGTGCTATACACCCAATCGTCTGGGTCTCCCAATGGAGCGCCGAAGAAAACAGGGTATACAGCCCGACCAAACAGAAATATATATATATATATATAAATACGTATCTATTCCGGCACCCTAGGGGGGGACCAGCACCGGGTGACCGGTGTGGCTTACCGACCGCTAACAAGCGGAGTGTGCGCCTCCAGATTCCCAGCTTTAGGTCCCCTTGGAGCTGCAGAGCTGTGCCTAAGAATCCTCCACCGGCAGAATGCTCAAAAAATGGCTGCCGGAGATCTCAGGGGAGGAGTGGAGCCGTGGGCGGCGCCAGGAAAGTGCGGGAATCTGGGGTCCCCACAGTGATCAGTGAGGGGGGAGGAAACATGCAGGATGCTCCAGCCCTCACATCCGATGTCAGGTCGGCAGTCCCGCCCTTACCCCTGACAGGCAGGCCCGGGGGCGGGATTTTTGCGACTAGGCCGCGATGAAGCCGGGGACTAAATTTGAGACCGCGCCCGACAAGCAGGCACGGTCGGCGCGGAAGTCCGCCGGTCTTCTCAATTCAGCAGCTGCCGCAGTGTCCGGGAAGAAGGTGCCCTCCTGCACATAACCCAATGGGGACACAGAGTACCTTATAGTTGCAGGGCCCGGTCCCTGAGGTTGAATAGACTCCGGTCCGGCAGATTCGTACAGGGGCTGCGGAGGGAGCACGGTCCCAGCAACTGGATGACCGTTCAGGATCCCACTTCTCCCAGAGCCACTAAGGGATGGTGAAGGAGACGGCATGAGGCTCCGGCCTTTGTACCCGCAATGGGTACCTCAACCTTAACAACACCGCCGACGTAGTGGGGTGAGAAGGGAACATGCCGGGGGCCCCGTGGGGGCCCTCTTTTCTTCCAAACGACATAACTAATATGAGAATGCATGAGTGGATGTGTGCCTCCTTCCACACAAAGCATAAAACTGAGGAGCCCGTGATCCACGGTAGGGTTTATAGGCAGAGGGGAGGGGTTACACTTTTTAAAGTGTAATACTTGGTGTGGCCTCCGGAGGCAGAAGCTATACACCCAATTGTCTGGGTCTCCCAATGGAGCGACAAAGAAATATATCTTGCTTAAAATATATTTTAAGTGGGGAGTCCCAAAAAAATGGTTGCCTCCTTCCCAGGATGTCACATGGCCACATCCTGGGAAGACGGCAACTATTTTCTTTGGGACTCCCCACTTAATATATCTTGATTGGATAGATTATTTCTCATTTTTTTTCTCATTCTTCACTCTTCTGAAGTCTTCCTCTGCTATCATTGAGCGACTGTATATGAATAAGGTCCTGTGAGGCCGAAACGTCAAGTTTGTCGCCAAAAAAAAACCACACTTGTTTTGCAAACAAACCTTTATTCTTTTTCATTGAATAAGTGAAAGAAGAGTGCAGTGTTCCCTTCTAGATATATGACTTGCACCCTGGTCCTCTCACTAGCACCTCTGAAGAAAATTCGGGCTGAGTGCACACCAATATTACATTTAACAGAACTACAGTCTAGACATCTGCTGTGTCACCAATGGAAATCACTTTGATCATTGCAATGTATAGATTAAACTTGAACTGTGTCTATCACGTTAATAAAATTGCTTTAAGTTCTCTTGGTCATGAATATTAAGGTTATAATAGTCTTGCACCATCCTTCTTGAATCAATCACCCTGTACAAAATACAAGACCTACTAATATGGGTCTTGGGCTCTGTAAACTTCTGCATTATGGCTTGTATCGGAAACCATGACTGATACCAGCTGTGTCCTATGAGCCCTTTTTACTGGAGAGAATCAGTGGATCCCATATGGTTGATGTCAAACACCACACCAAATCAGAGGGTATTTGCAGCACAAAAGTTTCATACCTTACAGGGCTTTTCTCTCTTTTCTGTGGGCTTCTGCTCTTTGAACGACGTCTTTAAAAAAAAAAAAATTAAAAAACAGAATTAAGGCTATGTGCGCACGTTGCGTACAGTTCACTGCAGAAATTTCTGCAGCGATCTGAAGAGCACATGTGCGCTTTAAATCGCTGTAGAAATGTCCGTAGTGAAGCCGATTCCATGCGCTCTGCCTGCAGCTCCTGCCATAGACAGAGCAGGAGCTGCCGGCAAAGCGCACGGAAGTAGTGACATGTCACTTCTTAGAACGCAGCGCTTCGGCAATAGCCGAAGCGCTGCGCTCTAAAACGCCACGTGCGCACGGCCCCTGCACAATCTCCATAGACTGTGCAGGGGACGCAGGACGCATGCAGTTACGCTGCGCTACAAAGCGCAGCGTAACTGCATGTATTTGCGCAACGTGCGCACATAGCCTAAGAGCACTTTGTAGCTAACAAATTACAATATTGATATCCACATTCCATGGAACCCACCACCTAATACTAATCCTAAATACAAGTGCTGTCTAAGTGAATTTAAGTGTTTAAGAATATTCGATCATTAAACTCAATTGACCATTGTTTTCTTTGAAAAACCCTGTCCTATGGCTACAGTGTGTTTTAAAGAACAATTGCTTTACTCACTCTCCTCAGACCCAGCACACAGTCTCCGCTGCAACTTCTGGAGTCAATATCTGCAGCACTGAAAGCACTGACATAGTTGCATCCAAATCAGTGAGCTCAGTGGCTCGTCATCAACTCTGACAGATACTGAGCCCACAGATATTGCCTACAGAGCTGACAGCAATGAGACACCATAAGCAGCAGCAGACTGAATGCTGGACCCTGGGAAGGGTGTGTAAAGTAGATTTTCTTTTTAAGGCTAGGTTCATATTTCCGTTTTGCATCAGTCACATGTATTGCTTGACGCTTGTGACTGATGCGTTGTACAACGGATGAAAATTGGAATTAGAAAGCGGATTCCGTTATAAAACGAGCGCGAGAGAACGATTAGCTGATCATTCACAATAGTCGGCCGCTGGCTTTTGAGAGCAATCAGCTGATCTAACGGCGGTCGGCTATTGTGAACGATCAGCTGATCGCTCTCAAAAGTCGGCGGTCGGGTGATCAGCTAATCACTCACAGCAGCCGGCCGCCGGGTGATCAGCTGATCGTTCGGTCGCCGAGAGAGAGCATGCGCAGCAAAATCCTAAGGATTCCGCTGCTCAAAAAAGTTACACTCTGCGTTCCTGTCGTTCCACGACTGATCAGCCGCGCGGAGAATGCAACGCAAGGGCATCAGTCACAATCCGCCACTCATAAGTCTATGGGAAACAACGGAATCCACCAAACGGATTGCGTTGTTTATCAGAGCGGCGGATTGTGACTGATGCAAAACAGCGGAAATGTGAACCTAGCCTAAGGACTAACTGCAGCTAGAGGACAAGAGTTGTCCCAAAACCTGAAAACCACTTAAAAAATACAAAATTAGAGAGACAGCATTGAGCAAATTGTATTAATGGAACTGGCACCAATTTATGATTAGAAGGACATACTGCTGGGATCACCAATGATACGGAGAATCAAAGACCTGCCGTGAAGCATCCACATATTTTTCCTGCAGAGTGGTGCTTCTGATCGACCACTGTACAGGAAACTGAAGTATGGCCATATCTAGGATATGCAATCACTTCATAAGGATGCCAACTACACTTTAAATAGGCACTACTGTATACTTTCTATAGACTGTATAAAATGAAGCTTTAAATATCTAAAAAATGTGCCCATTTCTATGCTACAAAATTTACATGAAACATTAAGCATATGTAACAAAGTTTGCTTACCTTAGCTTCACATTGTGCTGTACTCCCATTTTACCACGCATGGAGCCGCCAAATTTTGGTCCAGAACTATAAACAGATTAAAATCACATTATTTTCTGTACAAAGTTCCAAAATTGAGAGACTTTGTATTTAATTTTATTTTTTTCCACTTTTTGAAACATGAATTACCTGGCAAAGAATTAAGACTTGTCTATAGGTCTATCTAATTTACTGATATTCACCATGTGTCAATTTGACTAGTGTTGGAGCCACAATCAATAGTTGGTACTGCTCCTTTCCTGATGAGCGCAATTATAAAATAAAATGATAAAATTCTGCATTTCTAACACTAGTGTAGATTCCTTTTTGCATTGGGATTTACACTAAAGGCAAATCTAAAGGTTGAAGGATTAAATACGCAATGCACGATTACTTAAAACACATTGCATTATATTGACTAGCTATTACTTGGAAAACATGTCACATAGCCAACAAATATGCAATGCCTATAATGTGATGAGCACTTGGATGGTTTCATAAACCAGTGCCTTTGTAAGCAGCACAATTACATTACGTGAGCCTTATTTAGGCTTCAGTGTCAAATGTACAACAACTCTCAATGTGACCCAAGTAAATAAGCATTAAATAATTAAATATTATTGCTACTCACCCCTGTTACTATGACAGACCTAAATCATCAGTGGGACGGTCAATGTGTTTTAGAAGTAACATAATTCAAATGCAGATCACCTGCATTCAACGAGTCTCAAGTGACTGCAGTACAAATGCACCTGTATCAGCCTAACTTCTGAAAGGGGACAGGGGGGTGAGTTTGTGCTCCAGAGTAAAGAGAAAGAATGCCAAAACCATTTTTAAAGGAGGTGCACTTTATATAGGATAACAGACCACATCTGGTACATAAGTCTTACAGCCGCTTCATCCATGGTAATGGTATCCAGCAAGTACCATCTATGTTAGAAGAGTGATGCAGAGGGTATTAAGGATTATTTCTAACTTTAACAAGTATGGCAAAGTACACAAGTATATATACATACTATGGACTTCTGTATCTGCCTCTGAACCTCCGATCTCTGCTTCGTGACCGACTCCTCCTCCGTTCTTTACTGCGACTGCGCTTCTTTTCTCTGCTTTTACTTCTTTTCCTCTCTCGTTCCCTGCTACGTTTCTTCTCCTTGCTCTTGCTACGCTTCCTTTCACGACTGCGACTCCTGCTTTTACTTTTCTTTCGCCTTAAAATAGCAAACAAAATTTAAAAAGGTACCGCAATTCCACACACATTCTACTATGGGTTAATGTTTATTTACCATGGCATTGCGATAAGAAATAAAACCGGCTGCCATATTAGGAAGGATATGCTCTCAGTCCACTGCCAAACAGACAGTGGTGACATCCTAATGATCTGCCATTATCTATGAGGAGATACCCGCGTCAGTTTTCACATGTGAAGGGGAGTTTGACAAATCCTATACATACAACATACAGTCCAATTTGTGTGCAGCATGGTATGAAGCCCAATGATTATAGAAAGTAACATGTGTTTTAGATACAGTCTTTAAAGTTCCGCATTTAAAACCCCTTGATTCATACAACTTTTACAATGAAAGAATGCCATCTTGTGGATGACCGCCTCTCATAGTTTTCCCTGCACCATACATTTCTAGTGTGAATGCACAGCCAGGAGAAACTGAAAGAGGCTGCTGTTGGGGACATAGATTCAAGCGCTTACTGACCATGACCGTCACACTAAAGTAGGCTTGTTCTCAAATCAGTACAGCAGGCATTTACCCAAGTGCTGTGGAGCAGCAATTAGATCTCTTCTTTTTTTTTTGACACCTGGTTATTATGATTCACATTACATTCTGACCTCGCTAAGACCACAAGGTCTTGCAAATTATTGCGATCTCTCAATGATTAGTGAATAGTTCGCTGATATGGATTAACTGATATTGCTGTTCAGGCAGATTTTAGTTTATTGGAAGCGTTTTTGCTGCTCCTCAGCAGATCACTATTATACTCCGCTCTAATCAACAAAAGAACACAAATGAGAACAAGGTGCTGCCGAGCAGCAGTGAAAGCTAAAAAGTGAATCTATGGTCCCGACAGTAGCACACACATTATCATGCCACTGCACTGAAAATTATCCCTGCTCAGCGCAGACTATGCTGCAGACTGATGTAGTGCCACTAGGCACACTGGGAATTTCTGTTTCAGCTGCCTGTTGGCGGATTTCAGCAGAAATTGCATACCATTTGCACGTTCTTCACAAAAGTATACAAATGCCTTTAATTTTGTTTTTTATATTTAGAAATATATTAAACATAAAAAAAAGGATTTTTTTTTTTGATGGGCAATCTTTAAACGTTTTAAACACTGAGATCACATCAGCAGCAGGCAAGTGTTTCGCTTACACTCACCACATATGCAGCTGGCTAAGCTCCAGTGCCCACCACATACTTTGCCTACAGACCTTATTCTGGTGCTTTTTTTTTTATAATGGTTCATACGTGTTAAAGGGACTCTGCAGGTTTTAGCTATGTAGTCAGAAGACAGCAGGAGATGGGTCTGAAACTGATATCAGCGCTGTGTCATTTATTAGGCTGTGCGCTGCTGGTTACTTAAGGTAGTCACACAACGAGATCGCTAGCGAGATCGCAGCTGAGTCACGGTTTCCGTGACGCAGTAGCGATCCCGTTAGCGATCTTGTTATGTGTGACACCAGCGATCAGGCCCCTGCTGTGAGATCTCTAGTCGTTGCAGAATGGTCCAGGCCATTTTCTTAAAAGGCGATGTCCTGCTGGGCAGGACGCATCACTGTGTTTGACAGGGTCACAGTGACTGCTGAGATCGTTATACAGATCGCTACTGCGACCTGTATTGTTTCTGCATCGCTGGTAAGATCTGACTGACATCTCACCTGTGACCTTCCAGCGACTTACCAGCGATCCCTATCAGGTCGCATCGCTTTCGGGATCGCTGGTAAGTCGTTGTGTGTGACTGGGCCTTTACAGAGAATGTTTTATCACTAAGATATCATTGCTGTGACTAGTTGCCTCTTGCCAAGTTGTCTGGCCACTCCACTTCCCCTGATAAGCAGCTCACTATCTATAGACAATATGCACAATGCTGTGGGGTGGGTGGCTTAGCTTTGAGCGCTTTAATATGCTACATCTAAAAACTGACCATCACAACTTCTGTACCCAGTAAATTAATATATAGCTGGATTCAGGGTATATTTGCCTACATTACGCTGCTCTCATAAAAGGCATCAAAAGCCTGGCAACAAATTAAAAAGGTTTTCACTTCCGAAGCATATCCAGGAGCTATTTAAGTGTTTAGTGCAGATCATGGCAGTCTGCTCATACACACACAAGGAAATAATTTGCCTTTTGCAACACAAGGTTATGTATACTGCATACATTGTCAATATGAGGTTAATGGATGAGGTGCCATAAATAATTTCAAAGGCAGAAAACAGATGATCACATGCAAGTTAGTGGAAATGTTATTGAACAATATTAGCAAAATATGGTGTATATTGGAATACACAGGGATACCTACTTCTTACTACGCTCTTCATGTCCATTTGCACTGTTCAGTTTGTTCTCGTCCTAAGCAGGGTTGATAGAAGAACATCATGAGGGCGAAGAGGAAATAATTCAAGTGGGCAAAGGGGAAAGGGGATTGGAATGAGAGAATAAACAAAAATTTAATGACTAAATTACTAAAAAAATGTGTGTAAGGCTAAGAAAAAAAAATTATATACATGGGAACTTGTTTAAGAGTTCCACTACAATGTCGATAAGTCTATAAGCAATAAAATTAACTAGTGCAAGTTGGTTTAGTTGTCTATACTTAAAGAGCTCATGTCGTAGAGCATCCTGTGATTGTAAAATGCTGATGCTGTAGTTTTGCCTACATGTAGAAAATTGTATTGATTTAAAAACATTGGTTAAGTGCTGTAGTCCTTCTGGTCAGTACCAAGGCTATCGTTTGCCTAAGCCCAAAGTGGCCATGCTAGCAGCAACCACTATCCAATTCCTGTGATCGATGCCATTCCTGTGATCTTCGCCCATTTTCGTTGGTGGGTTGGGACTGTAAGAGCTTGATGCCACCTCTGTCACACATCTCGCCCTGAAGCAAACAGGGATTCACACTGCTTTAGTAACGTCGACTCCCAAGAAAAATCATCAAATATGTACCTGTCAAACCTAAACATTTTCCTACTTCCAATTCTAGTAACATGGAAATATCCATGTTTAATTAAGGCTGAAGAAGTCTTTACACTATGACCAGCATCTTCATTATGAGGGGATAACTGTCAATACATAAACAAGCGTAGAGAAATAATGTGGCAAAAGAACCACAATCCAAGTTCAAGCTTGGATATTTCAAATGCCTATAATGCACTCAGTCATACTGAGCTTTTCTATGCTTTTGCATGCAAATTACAGGTTAATTTCCCAGACATGGTGAGGACAGGGAGATTTTACATTTCCAAGATGGAAATTTGCATTAAGGCAACACAGAAACATAATGCACTATAGAAAGTACATAAAACCTGTGTTACAATACTACAAAACTTTGCTGAACCTTAGGTACAGATCAGCATATTAGCCAAGTCATTTCACAAAAAGGATAAAAGAAAAAAAAATTATTAGTGGGAGATCCAAGAATCTGGTCACGTTTATAAAGTTAAAAGGCTGGAAGCTTCCCATGTCAAACCTTCCACCATTTTTTTTCCCCCACTTACTTAACAAAAGACAAAACCCAAAACACACAAAAATAAAAAAAAAAAAATAATTACAAAATATATTAAAACGTGCAGAGTAAAATCTGCTTGAACTGCCCTGATCTTGGCTGGTGAAAGTGGATATTCTTGGAACCCCATTTCTTTCCCAAAACCACTCTATTCACCTTGTTGCTAAGCCAAACCGAAGCTCAGCAGTTCATAGGCAAGTCTTTTTACCTAGGGGACCACGGTACAGCGATACGTCACTCAATTACTACCTTATGATTGACAGTTCACACTGGAATCAAAGGTGAATTCATGGGAGTAGAGGTGATATATCGTTAGGCAAGTCTACAAAAAGAGATAGATGGGCATTTATTTATCACGCTGAAGTCAAACTACTGCACAAAATCATCACATCAACAGTAAATATTTACTTTTCAAGTTATGCAACATCTCCAAGGGATAAGTCATGAGAGCTCCAGGGGTGTTAGTTAACATTTCTGCAGCAGTTTCAAGAATTAACTAAGCTTGAAAGATAAAAACCATGTGACAGATCTTTCTCACCTTCCGATAGGGCGCTTCAAGCATAGCTTCTATATCAAAGTCATCAGCCATTTTGGTCAATCTAAAAACAAACAAAAAAAAGTTGAGGTATTTTTTAAAACTGCTTAGAATTAGTAATTAAAGTTATTTTGTAAAGTTCACTCATTTTAGAATTGCAAACCTTAGATGTGTTTTAAAGCTCAGGAAGACTGAATGTTGATTGCTGGGATTTGTGGTAAGACTATGTTGGAAGGAACTATCATTTTTCAGATTATAAGACGCACTTTTCCTGCCAAAAATTTGGGAGGAAAATGAGGCGTGCGTCTTAAAATCCGAATGTAGCTTACTGGGGGTTGGTGAAGTGGGGCCAAAAAAGGCAGGGTCAATGCTATGCGGTGTGCTGCCGGCACTGCTCTGTGCGATGAGTCATGGGCCATTCTGAAGATGTCGGCGGTGAGGGCTTCTTCAAATAATGGCGCCCAGAGTCGGCGCTCGCAGATGGAGCTCTTATTATTTGAATAAGCCCCCACCGCCGACATCTTCAGAATGGCCCATGACTCACCACGTGCAAAGCAGCGAAGCCCCAGCAGTGAGTATCTGGGCCCCCCTCGCAAGCACCGCCCCTGCCTTTTGTGACCCCCGTTCTGCTGCCGACCCCTCTCCCCAGTAAAACACCACCGGATTATAATACGGACCCCATATTTTTTTTACCTTTTTTCTCCAAATTTGGGGTGCGTCTTATAATCCGGTGTGTCTTATAAAATGACAAATACGGTATATCTGGTAAACTCAGATTTTAGAAGAAGCTTTCACCAATTTTTTTCATGTTGAGTTACACACCCAATGTAATAGTGGCTGCAGAGAAAAAAAAAACAAAACTTTATTTCGCTTGTATGAGATATTAGCAATCAAATATTTGACTCCAAAAGGCTTAACCCTGTCACGACCTAGGATGTATTATGTACGTCCTAGGTCACCTCCAAGAGCTCAACACATGTTATAGGTATTGCGTATTTGTTGGCCATGTGAAGTATTTTCCAAGTACTAGCTAGTCACTACAATGTGTTTACGTATTCATAATTTTGTTGCCATGACAGCGTGGGGTCAGATGATGACCCCTGTTGCTGTTAAGCCTCACTTCCTGTGTATGGTGGCAGAGCGCCGGCATTTACAGGAGATTAGCATTTCTGCTGATCAGAGCGATGCTGAAGCATCTCTGAACAGCAGAAGCGATAGGACTGTGTAGGGATAAGGTCCCTTAGGGAGACTAGTAAAAGCAGTAAAATAAAACGTTAAAAAAAACCCCAAAAAAAACAAAAAAGTTCAAATCACCCCCACTTCTGCCCCGTAGAGAATGATAATTATTAAACATTTGGTATTGCTGGGCTCAGAAATGCCCGATCATATATAAAATTAATCTGCTGGGTACATGGTGTAGAAAGAAAAAAAAATTCCAAACAACAAAATTGTGTTTTTTTTTGGTTACCGCAACATTGCAGTAAAATGTTATAACAGGCGTTCAAAACATCTCATCTACGCAAAAATGGTATAATTAAAAACTGCAGCTCAACATGCAAAAAAAAAGAAGGGAATTTTGTTTACTTACCGTAAATTCCTTTTCTTCTAGCTCCTATTGGGAGACCCAGACAATTGGGTGTATAGCTACTGCCTCCGGAGGCCACACAAAGTATTACACTTTAAAAAGTGTAACCCCTCCCCTCTGCCTATACACCCTCCCGTGCATCACGGGCTCCTCAGTTTTGGTGCAAAAGCAGGAAGGAGGAAACTTATAAATTGGTCTAAGGTAAATTCAATCCGAAGGATGTTCGGAGAACTGAAACCATGAACCAAAAGAACAATTCAACATGAACAACATGTATACACAAAAGAACAACAGTCCGAAGGGAACAGGGGCAGGTGCTGGGTCTCCCAATAGGAGCTAGAAGAAAAGGAATTTACGGTAAGTAAACAAAATTCCCTTCTTTGTCGCTCCATTGGGAGACCCAGACAATTGGGACGTCCAAAAGCAGTCCCTGGGTGGGTAAAAGAATACCTCGATAAAAAGAGCCGAAAACGACCCCCTCTTACAGGTGGGCAACCGCCGCCTGAAGGACTCGCCTACCTAGACTGGCGTCTGCCGAAGCATAGGTATGCACCTGATAGTGTTTCGTGAAAGTGTGCAGACTAGACCAGGTAGCTGCCTGACACACCTGCTGAGCCGTAGCCCGGTGCCGCAGTGCCCAGGACGCACCCACGGCTCTGGTAGAATGGGCTTTCAACCCTGAAGGAAGTGGAAGCCCAGAAGAACGGTAGGATTCAAGAATTGGTTCCTTGATCCATCGAGCCAAGGTTGACTTGGAAGCCTGCGAACCCTTACGCTGGCCAGCGACAAGGACAAAGAGGGCATCTGAACGGCGCAGGGGCGCCGTGCGAGACACGTAGAGTCGGAGTGCTCTCACTAAATCTAATGAGTCCAAATCCTTTTCACATTGGTGAACTGGATGAGGGTAAAATGAAGGTAAGGAGATATCCTGATTGAGATGAAAAGGGGATACCACTTTAGGGAGAAAATCCGGGACCGGACGTAGAACCACCTTATCCTGGTGAAAAACCAGGAAGGGGGCTTTGCATGCCATCGCTGCCAGTTCCGACACTCTACGGAGCGACGTAACTGCCACTAGAAATGCCACCTTTTGCGAAAGACGTGATAAAGAGACCTCCCGCAGCGGCTCGAAAGGTGGTTTCTGAAGAGCCGTTAGCACCCTATTGAGGTCCCAGCGGACGCTTGTAAGGTGGGACTATGTGGCAAACTCCCTGCAGGAACGTGCGGACCTGCGGAAGCCTGGCTAGACGCTTTTGAAAAAATACGGAAAGCGACGATACTTGTCCCTTGAGAGAGCCGAGAGACAAACCCTTGTCCATTCCGGATTGAAGGAATGAAAGAAAAGTGGGTAAGGCAAAGGGCCAGGGAGTAAAACCCTTGTCAGAGCACCAGGATAAGAAGATCCTCCAAGACCTGTGATAGATCTTGGCGGACGTTGGTTTCCTGGCCTGTCTCATAGTGGCAATGACATCTTGAGATAACCCTGAGGACGCTAGGAGCCAGGACTCAATGGCCACACAGTCAGGTTGAGGGCCGCAGAATTAAGATGGAAAAACGGCCCTTGAGACAGCAAGTCTGGGCGGTCTGGGAGCGCCCACGATGGACCCACCGTGAGATGCCACAGATCCGGGTACCACGACCGCCTCGGCCAATCTGGAGCGACGAGAATGGCGCGATGACAGTCGGACCTGATTTTGCGCAGCACTCTGGGTAGCATCGCCAGGGGAGGAAACACATAGGGAAGTCGAAACTGCGACCAATCCTGAACTAATGCGTCCGCCGCCAGAGCTCTGTGATCTTGAAACCGGGCCATGAATGCCGGGACTTTGTTGTTGTGCCGTGACGCCATGAGATCGACGTCCGGCGTGCCCCAGCGGCGACAGATCTCTCGAAACACGTCTGGGTGAAGAGACCATTCCCCCGCGTCCATGCCCTGTCGGCTGAGAAGAAGGGAATTTTGTTACTTACCGTAAATTCCTTTTCTTCTAGCTCCAATTGGGAGACCCAGACGATTGGGGTGTATAGCTACTGCCTCCGGAGGCCACACAAAGTATTACACTAAAAAGTGTAAGGCCCCTCCCCTTCTGCCTATACACCCCCCGTGGGATCACGGGCTGCTTCAGTTTTAGTGCAAAAGCAAGAAGGAGGAAAGCCAATAACTGGTTAAACAAATTCAATCCGAAGGAACATCGGAGAACTGAAACCATTCAACATGAACAACATGTGTACCCGAACAACCAAAAATCCCGAAGGAACAGGGGCGGGTGCTGGGTCTCCCAATTGGAGCTAGAAGAAAAGGAATTTACGGTAAGTAAAATTCCCTTCTTCTTCGGCGCTCCATTGGGAGACCCAGACGATTGGGACGTCCAAAAGCAGTCCCTGGGTGGGTAAATTAACCTCATAACGACGGCCGTACGACTTAAAGCGGCGGCAAAACAGGGTACTTATTCTGTTCCGCCGCTTTAAAGCGGCGGCCCGAAAAAACCCTGTAGCGCCCCCCAGCGACCGAAAATCTCGGGGGTTTCAGCTACCGGGGGTAGCTGAGACCCCCCAGATTATGAATCGGGGTGTTTTTTTTTGGACCCCGATCATGTGATCGCCGGTATACACCGTATACCGACGAACACATGAAAAAAAAAAGAAATGGCCGGTAAAACTGATTTCTTTTTCATCTGACATGATCAAACATGTCAGATGAGAAAGAAATCTAACCCCCTAGTGCCCCCAAAGCCCCCGGTACCGGAGAGTCCCCCCACCCCCACCCCTACCCCCACCGGACATCCAAAATGGCGCCGAAGCGCACAGAAAACTGCCGCCGGCGCCGGCTCTGCAGTCATTTCCCTCCGATCTGAAATGATCAAACATTTCAGATCGGAGGGAAATGTCCTCCCCCTGACCCCTCCTCCGGTCCACCGGAGCCCTCTGGTCACCGGAGCCCCCTCCGGTTCTCCAGAGCCACCACCCCCCTCCCCCCTCCGGAGCGTGGAAGAGGGCTGGGGTCTGTGTCAGAACCCTCAGCTTGGGATCTATGAGATACCCCGGGAGGACATTGTTGGTCCAGCTGAGGTGGGCCAGGGAACAAAGATTCAACCGAGTCCCTGTGCTGAGATACCGGTCTGGACTGCAAGGCTTCCAGTATCTTAGCCATAGTCTCAGAGTTTTGCAAACTCCGTCCCTGTCACCTGAACAGTGTTAGCAGGTGGCTCCCCCTGGGCCCCCCCTAGCAGAGGCTCTGGCTGAGTAAGTGCCACAGGGGCCTAACAGTGCACACAATGAGGGTCAGTGGAACCTGCCGGTAGCGGGGTCGTACATGCGGCGCAGGCAACATAATAAGCCTGTGTTTTGGCACCCCTGCCTTTCGTGGGCGCCATGCTATTATCTTCCCTGAGCAACACAATAGGGTATATAGCCAGAAATCAACTGTGCACTATACAGTGTAAAATAACCCCATAGCGACGGCCTAACGTCTCAAGACGTCGGAAAAACAGGGTACTTATTCTGTTCCGACGTCTTGAGACGTCAGGCCGGAAAAAGCTTGTAGCGCCCCCCAGTGACGAAAAATCTCGGGGGTTTCAGCTACCGGAGGTAGCTGAGACCCCCAAGATTATGAATCGGGGTGTTTTTTTTGGACCCCGTTAATGCGATCGCCGGTATACACCGTATACCGGCGACAACATTAAAAAAAAAAAAAATGGCCGGTAAAATTGATTTATTTCTCATCTGACGTGATCAAACATGTCAGATGAGAAATAAATATAATCCTCTAGTGCCCCCAAAGCCCCCGGTACCGGAGAGTCCCCCCACCACCCCTACCCCCCCTCCGGAAAATCCAAGATGGCGCCGACGCGCGCTGAAAACTGCCGCCGCCGTCGGCTCTGCATTCATTTCCCTCCGATCTGAAATGATCAAACATTTCAGATCGGAGGGAAATGTCCTCCCCCTGACCCCTTCTCAGGTACACCGGAGATCTCTGGTCCCCGGAGCCCCCTCCGGTTCTCCAGAGCCGCCTCCCCCCTCTCCCCTCCGGAGCGTGGAAAATGGCGGCCGCATTCATCCTACTCTTTCTGCCGCATGTGACACGTCACATGCGGCAGAAAGTTGTCCCCAGGTCCCCCCGTCACCCCCCCCCAGCCCCCGGTCATACGTTACCTGGCTGCTGGTGCTCCGGCCCCGCGATCACGCCGCCTCCTTCTCTTGAATGCTGGCGGCGCATGCGCAGACAGCGGCTGTCAGCTGGATCCCTGCAAGCAGGGACGCTGACGTCGCTGCTGCAGTAGGCTGCTCCACTGTGGACCGGGGGAGGGTGAGTGCAGTAATCTGCAGACACACTCCTCACATGGAGAGCCTGCTGTTCTAGAAAATGGGGGGTACGTTCTGTGAGCGTGCCCCTCATATTCTAGAATGAGGTTACTGCAGGTCACTCTGCCCTAGGATGGACCGGGGCAGTGTGAGTGCAGTATTCTCAGATTACTGCACCCACACTGCTCATGGAGAGCTTGCTCTTCCAGAAAATGGGGGATACGTTCCCTGAACGTGCCCCCCATATTCTAGAAGATCCAGAGACGGCGTGGGACCTCAAAAATGGATTACAGCGACCGAAATTTATTTATTTACAATAAATTGGTAAAAGAGGAATGTTTCGGGGAGTTTTTTTTCAAATAAATTTTTTTTTTGTCTTTATTTTTTTCTATTTCTTGACTGGGTTAGTGATGTCGGGTATCTGTTCAGATGCCGTGACATCACTAACCCCAGGGCTTGATGCCAGGTGACATTACAGCTGGTATCAACCCCATATATTACCCCGTCTGCCACCGCACCAGGGCGCGGGATGAGCTGGAGCGAAGCGCCAGGATTGGTTCATCTAATGGATGCGCCACTTCTGGGGCGGCTGCGGCCTGCTATTTTTAGGCTGGGAAGAGTCCAATAACCATGGCTCTTCCCACCCTGAGAATACCAGACCCCAGCTGTCTGCTTCACCTTGGCTGGTGATCTAATTTGGGGGGACCCCACGTTTTTTTTTTTTTTTTTTTTAAAAAACGCCTGGGGAGCCCTCCAAATTGATCACCAGCCAAGGTGAAGCTGTCAGCTGTGGTTTGCAGGCTACAGCTGTCTGCTTTACCCTAGCTGGCTATCAAAAATAGGGGGGACCCCACGTCGTTTATTTTAATTATTAATTTTTTGGGGGGCTAAATACAAGGCTAGGCACCCTTTAGTGCCACATGAAAGGCACTAAAGGGCGCCAGCTTAGAATATGCAGGGGGTGGGACGTTATATTTGTTTGACATCTATCCATTCATCCATTGTAGCATTTTAGGCTGTGCGCCCACAATCGGGATTTGCAGCGTTTTGGGCGCAGAGTGTTTTCCCTGCGTCCATAACGCTGCATTGTGCAGTAGAAGCACAGTGGAAGGATTTTTAGAAATCCCATGCCCAATGTGCTTGCCCAATGTACTTCTCTTCTCCGCAGCATAAACCGACCTGTGGCGGCAGCTTCCCGAGCCTCAGCATGTCAATTTATGCTGCGGAGATGAGTGTTCTCTGCAGGTAGCATAGAGCTCCACAGCGGCCTGAACCCAAATCGTGGGCATGGGCAGCTGCGTTCTCCCGTGGACAACACTCACATCTCTGCAGGAGGCTGACACTGTGTACTAGACGCCGTGTCGCTGGATCATGGCCACATAGCCTAAAAGTGAGACATTTGTTGCTACAGCAACATTTTTGTGAAGTACCTGTGGATTCAAAATGCTACTATACTCCTGAATAAAATCCAGTTTCCAAAATGGAGTCACTTGTGGGGGGTTTCTAATGTATAGGTACCCAAGGGGCCCTGCAAATGTGACATGGTGCCCGCAATTTCTCTCAACTTTTCCAGAATTCAAATGGTGCTCCTTCCATTCCAAGCCCTCCCATTTATCCAAACAGAGGTTTTTGGCCACATGTGGGGTATCCCTGTGCTCATAAGACATTGGATAACAACCTGTGGGGTCCACGGTTTGTTGTTGTCTCTTGAAAAAGTGAGAAATTTGATGCTGAAGCAACATTTTTGTGAAAAAAATGAAAAATGTTCAATATGGCAACCTAAGCTTATCAAAATCTGTGAAGTATTCGTGGATTCAAACTGCTCACTATACACCTAGATAAAAGCCTTGAGGTGTCTTGTTTCCAGAATGGAGTCACTTGTGGGGGACAGCCACTGTTTAGGCACCTCAGGGGCTCTCCAAATGCAACCTGGCGTCCGCTATTGATTCCAGCCAATTTTGCAGTCAAATGGCACTCCTTCCCTTCCGAGCCCTGCTGTGCACCCAAACAGTTGATTTCCACCACATATAAGGTATCGCCAAACTCAGGAGAAATTGCACAATAAATGTTATGCTGAATTTTTTCCTTTTACTCTTGTAAAAAAAAAAGCTACCTGGTTGAAATAACAATTTTGTGGTAAAATTGTATTTTTTTTTTTTCATGGCTCAACGTTATAAAATTCTGTGAAGCACCTGGGGGTTCAGGGTACTCACCAAACATCTAGATAAATTCCTTGAGGGGCCTAGTTTCCAAAATGGGGTCACTTGTGCGGGGTTTCTGCTGTTTAGGTACCTTAGGGGTCCTCCAAATGTGACATGGTGCCCGCAATCTTTTTCAGCCAAATTTCCTTTCCAAAATTCAAATATTGCCCCTTTCGTTCCAAGCCCTCCCATTTGTCCAAACAAAGGTTTCAGACCACATGTGAGGTATCACCGCGCTCATAAAAAAGTGGGTAACAAACCTTGAGGTCAAATTTTTGGAATTACCTCTTGAAAAAGTGAGAAAATTGATGCTAAAGCAACATTTGAGAAAATTATTAAAATTTTCAATATGACAACGTAACGTTAACAAAATCTGTGAAGTACCTGTGGATCTAAAATGCTCACTATACCCCTAGATAGAATCCTTGAGGGGTCTAGTTTCCAAAATGGTGTCACTTGTGAGGGATTTCTTCTGTTTAGGTACCTTAGCGGACCTGTAAATGCAACATGGTGCCCGCAATCTATTTCAGCCAAATTTGCTTTCCAAAATTCAAATATTGCTCCTTCTGTTCCGAGCCCTCCCATTTGTCCAAACAGAGGTTTCTGATCACATGTGGGGTATCGGCGTGCTCATAAGAAAGTGGGGAACAAGTTTTGGGGTCCATTTTGTTGTGTTATTTCTTCTAAAAGTGAATAAATTTGGGTTAGAGCAACATTTTTAGGTAAAATTTAATTTTTGCTTTTTTTCATTCCACATTGCTTTTGTTCATGTGAAGCACCTGAAGGGTTAATAAACTTCTTGAACGTGGTTTTGAGTACTTTGGGGGGTGCAGTTTTTAGAATGGTGTCACTTTTGGGTATTTTCTATCATCTAGGCCTCTCAAAGTCACTTCAAATGTGATGTGGTCCCTAAAAAAATGGTTTTGTAAATTTTGATGTAAAAATGAGAAATCGCTGATAAACTTTGAACCCCTCTAACTTCCTAACAAAAAAAAATTTTGTTTCCAAAATTGGTCTGATGTAAAGTAGATAAGTGGGAAATGTTATTTATTAACTATTTTGTGTCACAGAAATCTCTGGTTTAACGGTATAAAAATTCAAAAGTTGAAAATTGCAAAATTTTCAAAATTTTTGCCAATATTCAATTTTTTTCATAAATAAAACGCAAAAAATATTGTCCTAAATTTGGTACTAACATGAAGTCCAATATGTGACGAAAAAACAATCTCAGAATCACCGGGATCCGTTGAAGCGTTCTAGAGTTATAACCTCATAAAGTGACACTGGTCAGAATTGCAAAATTTGGTCTGGTCATTAAGGTGAAAATTAGCTCCGTCACTAAGGGGTTAAACATATAATGTTACACTACTGCACAATGGGGCTAGCACCACAGGTGCTGCTTACCACCCGCTTCAAGCGGTTGTGAGGCCACCAGAGTCCCTGCCTGGGTCTCCCAGATTTTGTCCCCCTCTGCAGCGTCCGAGGAGCTGACAGGAATGGCTGCCGGCGTCCTGAGGAGAGGAGGGAGCCGTGGGCGTGACCCAGAAAGAGCGGGAACTGGTGCCCGCACTGTGCACAGTGAGGGGAGTGGAGTATGCAAAGCATGCTCCAGCCCTCAGTGCTGCTCGTTCTGTGCAGCGTCCCGCCCTTCCCCTGCCTGTCAGGGCTGTGGGCGGGAGGAAAGGAAACTAGGCCGCAAAAAGCCGGGGACTCTAGTAATAAACGCGGCCGCCGTAAAAGCGCGGCCGGCGTGGAAGTCCCCGGCGCACTACAAGTCCCAGCCGCGCCGCAGTGTTTCCATGGCAGCGGCGGTCAGTGCGGCAGTCCCTATACATAAACACACTCAGCAACGCTGAGTGTGTAATGGCACATATTAACCCGGTCAGCGCCGCGGTCCCCGGTGCACTAGCACACCCAGCAAAGCTGGAGTGTTGCTGTGCGCGGTCCCCACGGGGACACAGAGTACCTCCAAGTAGCAGGGCCATGTCCCTGAACGATACCCGGCTCCTATCCAGCAGTCTCCACAGGAGTTGTGGATGAAGCACGGTCTCAGTGCCTGGAGACCGATAGGATCCCACTTCACCCAGAGCCCTGAGGGGGATGGGGAAGGAAAACAGCATGTGGGCTCCAGCCTCCGTACCCGCAATGGATACCTCAACCTTACAACACCACCGACAAGAGTGGGGTGAGAAGGGAGCATGCTGGGGGCCCTATATGGGCCCACTTTTCTTCCATCCGACATGGTCAGCAGCTGCTGCTGACCAATCTGTGGAGCTGTGCGTGCGTGTCTGACCTCCTTCGCACAAAGCAAAAAACTGAGGAGCCCGTGGGAGCACGGGGGGTGTATAGGCAGAAGGGGAGGGGCTTAACACTTGAGTGTAATACTTTGTGCGGCCTCCGGAGGCATAGCCTATACACCCAATTGTGTGGGTCTCCCAATAGAGCGACAAAGAAATACAGAATTGTAATTACTGTACGTATATATTGGGCTATACAATTGTAATTACTGTACGTATTCATTGGGCTATACCTTTGTGGCATTGACTTAATTATTTTTAGATATATGATTTTTTCACATGCACTTGGCACTTTTATTTTGTGATATTTCAATAAATTATCCTACTATATAGTAAAATTATTACATATTATTGACATCGTCCATTTTTTTGTCTGGTCCTGGTACCTGTACTACCACTATCCTTAATATTCATTGTTTTAAAAGTTATTAATAAAAATTGATATTTTAGGCCATATACATTTGTTGGTGTGGTTGTTCATAATGCTTTAGGCCTCTTTCACACGCCCGTGAAAATCACACACGTTTTTCACGGATGTGTCAAAGATGTCTTTTGCACTCTGTGTATGGCACACGTGTGTTCTCCGTGTGCTATCCGTGATAACACACGGACAACGGGAACTTTCTACCCACCTGTCCCTGGCGTCGTTGTCAGTGGTGCTGATCTTCGGTCTCCGGTCCGGCCGACTCTCCGCTGCTGCAGCTGTTGGCCGCAGTGACAGCAGCGGCAGAACCACAAGGGCAGGAGAAGGTGAGTAATTTTTTTTTTTCCTCGCAGACATGTCTTTTCTCCGGTGCGTGTCACACGGAACACATCCGTGTGGTCCGTGTGTGTTACGTGTGACCAGTTTGCGTTCCGTGTGACACTCGTGATGGCGGAGAAAACCGGACATGTCGGCGTGTGGAGCACACGGGCACACGTAAGTACGGAATGGACACACGTTCCGTGCAAAAGTACGTGTATAGGAAAACATACCTCAACTTGTGTATGTGTCTCCGGTACATGAGAAAACTGTCAAACACATACCGGAGGCACAAACGTGTGAAAGAGGCCTTAAGTTTACAGCTCGATACACTAGAATTAAAGGGTATTTTTGTTGACTCAATTAGAAATTATTATTATCATTCAAAATAGAAATTTAGTAACATTCTTCTGATAAATTATGTCATTCACCACATCTGTAGTGCATCACTGTAGCTTAGGTATCCATGGTTACGACTACTAGCAACTGTCCCTATGAGTGGTCGTAACCATGGATACCTAAGCTACTGTGATGCCATGGAAATGAGGTGAATGACAATTTCGAATTGGAGGCATTTGCTAATATTCTTATTACACCTACTACATAATGGGATAGGATCTTGGAGATGGGAATACACCTTTAACTAAGTACAACTCATTAGATGCCAAATATTTAACTGCCAATATATATATAAAAAAATATTTTTCTGCTCTGCAGCCACTATTACATTGTTTATCCAGTTCAACATGCAAAATCTGGTGAAAAGGTCATGCCCATTTCCTCCTCTGATGGATAGTAATTTTATTTTGATAAAGTTTTGCAATTCCACTGGTTACACAATACTTCCTGCTGACAAAATTCTAGTAGTTTGTTTTTTTTATAGTAAACACAAAAACTAATTTTAATGAACACTTATCTTACACCACCAGCTAAGTATAAAAAGTATTGTGTAGTGCCAGGAGATATGCAAGTTTTCATACACATCTCTTGAGACTAACAGCATAGTTACCGCTCATTCCGCAAACAATTTGCTGTTGAGTCATAGTTATGTGCTTAGCACTTTAAAGGGAATGGTCAGCAGTATCACACCCCAAAATTATTTATATGCACATAACTGTGACAAGTCCTGCATAACCTTTACGTGGCCAGTCCATTCCTGTTACTGGAAAGTAGGTTTTGAATTGATTAGCAAATGAGGCAGAGTATCTGAAGCCTCAGTCACTCCAGCTTGATTGCCCACCCAGCACTGCGTTCTCCTGTTTAAGGGCTCTTTTTCATCTGCGATTAAAATGGGGTGACTGTCATGCGTATGAGGTGCGGTTTTTTTCTCACCTAGCATCCGTATGACATGTGAGTATCATGTAAGTGCCATGTGAGTGCTATGCAAGTCAGGGTACTTTCACACTTGCGTTTTTGTCCTTCCGTTACAATCCGCCCTTTTGGAAAACAGCGGAATCCGTTAACGGATTCCGCTGTTTCCCATAGACTTGTATGGGTGACGGATTGTACCAAAAGGACCTGCGTTGCTTCCGCCCAGCGGGAGGAACGCAGCTTGTAACGTTGTTTTCAGCAGCGGAATCCTCTGGATTTCACTGCGCATGCTCTTTTTTTTTTTTTTTTAAATCACAAACTTTATTTTGGCTTGCGGTGGCCGAACGTTCAGTTGAGCGCTCAGCTATCGGTAAGTGACAGCACTCAGCTGATCCCCCGGCGGCCGGGAGCGATCAGCTGATCGGCCGGCTGCAGGGAGCGATCAGCTCATCCCCCGGCGGCCGGCTGCAGGGAGCGATCAGCTCATCCCCCGGCGGCCGGCTGCAGGGAGCGATCAGCTCATCCCCCGGCGGCCGGCTGCAGGGAGCGATCAGCTCATCCCCCGGCGGCCGGCTGCAGGGAGCGATCAGCTCATCCCCCGGCGGCCGGCTGCAGGGAGCGATCAGCTCATCCCCCGGCGGCCGGCTGCAGGGAGCGATCAGCTCATCCCCCGGCGGCCGGCTGCAGGGAGCGATCAGCTCATCCCCCGGCGGCCGGCTGCAGGGAGCGATCAGCTCATCCCCCGGCGGCCGGCTGCAGGGAGCGATCAGCTGATCCCCCGGCGGCCGGCTGCAGGGAGCGATCAGCTCATCCCCCGGCGGCCGGCTGCAGGGAGCGATCAGCTGATCCCCCGGCGGCCGGCTGCAGGGAGCGATCAGCTGATCCCCCGGCGGCCGGCTGCAGGGAGCGATCAGCTGATCCCCCGGCGGCCGGCTGCAGGGAGCGATCAGCTGATCCCCCGGCGGCCGGCTGCAGGGAGCGATCAGCTGATCCCCCGGCGGCCGGCTGCAGGGAGCGATCAGCTGATCCCCCGGCGGCCGGCTGCAGGGAGCGATCAGCTGATCCCCCGGCGGCCGGCTGCAGGGAGCGATCAGCTGATCCCCCGGCGGCCGGCTGCAGGGAGCGATCAGCTGATCCCCCGGCGGCCGGCTGCAGGGAGCGATCAGCTGATCCCCCGGCGGCCGGCTGCAGGGAGCGATCAGCTGATCCCCCGGCGGCCGGCTGCAGGGAGCGATCAGCTGATCCCCCGGCGGCCGGCTGCAGGGAGCGATCAGCTGATCCCCCGGCGGCCGGCTGCAGGGAGCGATCAGCTGATCCCCCGGCGGCCGGCTGCAGGGAGCGATCAGCTGATCCCCCGGCGGCCGGCTGCAGGGAGCGATCAGCTGATCCCCCGGCGGCCGGCTGCAGGGAGCGATCAGCTGATCCCCCGGCGGCCGGCTGCAGGGAGCGATCAGCTGATCCCCCGGCGGCCGGCTGCAGGGAGCGATCAGCTGATCCCCCGGCGGCCGGCTGCAGGGAGCGATCAGCTGATCCCCCGGCGGCCGGCTGCAGGGAGCGATCAGCTGATCCCCCGGCGGCCGGCTGCAGGGAGCGATCAGCTGATCCCCCGGCGGCCGGCTGCAGGGAGCGATCAGCTGATCCCCCGGCGGCCGGCTGCAGGGAGCGATCAGCTGATCCCCCGGCGGCCGGCTGCAGGGAGCGATCAGCTGATCCCCCGGCGGCCGGCTGCAGGGAGCGATCAGCTGATCCCCCGGCGGCCGGCTGCAGGGAGCGATCAGCTGATCCCCCGGCGGCCGGCTGCAGGGAGCGATCAGCTGATCCCCCGGCGGCCGGCTGCAGGGAGCGATCAGCTGATCCCCCGGCGGCCGGCTGCAGGGAGCGATCAGCTGATCCCCCGGCGGCCGGCTGCAGGGAGCGATCAGCTGATCCCCCGGCGGCCGGCTGCAGGGAGCGATCAGCTGATCCCCCGGCGGCCGGCTGCAGGGAGCGATCAGCTGATCCCCCGGCGGCCGGCTGCAGGGAGCGATCAGCTGATCCCCCGGCGGCCGGCTGCAGGGAGCGATCAGCTGATCCCCCGGCGGCCGGCTGCAGGGAGCGATCAGCTGATCCCCCGGCGGCCGGCTGCAGGGAGCGATCAGCTGATCCCCCGGCGGCCGGCTGCAGGGAGCGATCAGCTGATCCCCCGGCGGCCGGCTGCAGGGAGCGATCAGCTGATCCCCCGGCGGCCGGCTGCAGGGAGCGATCAGCTGATCCCCCGGCGGCCTGCTGCAGGGAGCGATCAGCTGATCGTTCACAATAGTCTGCCGCCGGTAAAACTGTAAAAAAAAACAAAAAAAAAAAAAAAAACGGATTCAGTTGTTTTGCAGCATCCGTTGCATCCGTTGTGCCACTATATGCAACACATCCGTTGCATCCGTCACACAACGCAATGCAACGGATGCCGTTCAACGCAAGTGTGAAACTAGCCTCAATAGATTTTTAACACCAAAGATCCGTGTGATATGCGTATGCCATCTGTAGTGCGATTTTTTTCTCGCCCCTATAGGCTTGCATGGGGGTGCGAGAGCTGAGACTCGCATGCTGCGATTGCACCGAGAGCCCGATTCATGTGGAGAAAAAAAAAAAACAAAAAAACACGGGACAGAAGAAACTGTCTCATTGATTAACACTGGTGCGAGTGCAATCCGATTTTTTATCAGATCGCACAAGAAAATCGCAGATGGAAAAGCGCCCTAACCCACAGCCTCTGTGCTGTGTGACTTCAGGCAAAGAAGTCAGTCATACAAGAGGTGGTGGCTATAGCCAGAGAATATAGCTAAAGCGACAAAGGCTTCACATCTACAACCTCATTTGTATATGAACTAAAACACTGATTTCTCAGTAATGGAAGAACAGAATGGTCATGTAGAGGTATTGCTGGATTTCTGTACATGAGCACATTAGTCTGGTGGGTGAAATAAGCGTACAGGCTCCCTTTAAGGCTATACGCACACGCTGCATCTTTGTGGTGACCACAAAGATGCACGTTTTTGGCCCATAAAAAAAACATTTCTAAGGCTATGTGCGCACTAGAAATGTGAAGTTTCTCAAGAAAATTTCTTGAGAAACGTCTGGGAGTGAAAGATTTCCGGACCTCCGGAAAAAATCCGCACCAAATCCGCATGCGGATTTGCCGCGGATTAGACGCGATTTTCCCGCGGGTAGTTCCCTGCGGATTTTGCAGGCTGTACTGCCGAAATCCGCAGGGTACCTGCGGAAAAGAATTGACATGCTCATTTTCTCAAGAAATTTTCTCAAGAAATTCTTCAAGGAAATTTCTTGAGAAAAATCCGCACAGTGCGCACAGCTATTTTATTTTCTCATTAGAATTTGCTGGGAAATGTCTGCACAAAGATTGCAGACATTGCTCAAGAAATTTCCGCGGCAAATCCGCGGGTAAAATCGCACTAGTGCGCACAGAGCCTAATGCATCTTTGTTAATGTGTTTTTTAAAGTAGAAACAAAATATGATTGGAAAATTTATAGATAGCTAGAATAGATAGAACATATAGAATTGATAAGACAACATAGAACAAAATAACAGAATAGCCCCATAGATAGAGCCATTGCCAGCTTGGCCGGCCGTTTTGTGTTTATTTTCATATCCAGCACAGGAGCGGCAGCAGCTGCGGACTGCAACCCTCAGCAGTCTAGCTAGTTATGAAAAATAGAGGTGATCCCACGCGTTTTTTCCTTTTTTTAAAAATTATTTGATTATGGAAAAAAAAAAAACCCTAAAAACGTTGGGTCCCCCCTATTTTTCCAAAAAAGGGACATTTCTAGAGAGAAGGGGACAAGGATAGGCACATTACTACAAGATGTCAGTCGAAATTACTATATGGTGCTAATTGGAAAACAATATTACTTACAAGGGGATAAAATGTAAGAAAAAATATATTTTAAAATAAAGCATCACTTTTAACACTAAAAAAAGCTTTTATATAAAACAAACAAAAAAGTGCACGGTTTGTTATAACGAGCAAAAATTGTTCAACAAAATGTGTTCCAAAAGGAGTATAGAAAAAAAAAAAATTATGCAGGCCCCCCAAATAATTTTTTTTTCTATGTGTGGCCCTTACACTCAGCCAAGTTTGAGACCCCTGCATTATATGGTCGACTTAAGAGCTGAGCTCGCAAGACAGGCAGTAGATGACAGCTAGGTTCACATTTCCGTTTTGCATCAGTCACAATCCGCCGCTCTGATAACGCATAGACTTGCCATAGACTCATGAGCGGCGGATTGTGACTGATGCTCTTGCGTTGCATCCCCCGCCAGACTGATCAGTCGTGGAACGACTGACCGTTAGGTGGCAGGAACGCAGAGTGTAACGTTTTTTGAGCAGCAGAATCCTTAGGATTTCGCTGCGCATGCTCTCTCTCAGCGGCCGAATGATCAGCTGATCACCCGGCGGCCGGCTGCCGTGAGCGATCAGCTGATCACCCGGCGGCCGTGAGCGATCAGCTGATCACCCGGCGGCCGTGAGCGATCAGCTGATCACCCGGCGGCCGTGAGCGATCAGCTGATCACCCGGCGGCCGTGAGCGATCAGCTGATCACCCGGCGGCCGTGAGCGATCAGCTGATCACCCGGCGGCCGTGAGCGATCAGCTGATCACCCGGCGGCCGTGAGCGATCAGCTGATCACCCGGCGGCCGTGAGCGATCAGCTGATCACCCGGCGGCCGTGAGCGATCAGCTGATCACCCGGCGGCCGTGAGCGATCAGCTGATCACCCGGCGGCCGTGAGCGATCAGCTGATCACCCGGCGGCCGTGAGCGATCAGCTGATCACCCGGCGGCCGTGAGCGATCAGCTGATCACCCGGCGGCCGTGAGCGATCAGCTGATCACCCGGCGGCCGTGAGCGATCAGCTGATCACCCGGCGGCCGTGAGCGATCAGCTGATCACCCGGCGGCCGTGAGCGATCAGCTGATCACCCGGCGGCCGTGAGCGATCAGCTGAAAACCCGGCGGCCGTGAGCGATCAGCTGAAAACCCGGCGGCCGTGAGCGATCAGCTGAAAACCCGGCGGCCGTGAGCGATCAGCTGAAAACCCGGCGGCCGTGAGCGATCAGCTGAAAACCCGGCGGCCGTGAGCGATCAGCTGAAAACCCGGCGGCCGTGAGCGATCAGCTGAAAACCCGGCGGCCGTGAGCGATCAGCTGAAAACCCGGCGGCCGTGAGCGATCAGCTGAAAACCCGGCGGCCGTGAGCGATCAGCTGAAAACCCGGCGGCCGTGAGCGATCAGCTGAAAACCCGGCGGCCGTGAGCGATCAGCTGAAAACCCGGCGGCCGTGAGCGATCAGCTGAAAACCCGGCGGCCGTGAGCGATCAGCTGAAAACCCGGCGGCCGTGAGCGATCAGCTGAAAACCCGGCGGCCGTGAGCGATCAGCTGAAAGCCCGGCGGCCGTGAGCGATCAGCTGAAAGCCCGGCGGCCGTGAGCGATCAGCTGAAAGCCCGGCGGCCGGCTGCCGTGAGCGATCAGCTGAAAACCCGGCGGCCGGCTGCCGTGAGCGATCAGCTGAAAACCCGGCGGCCGGCTGCCGTGAGCGATCAGCTGAAAACCCGGCGGCCGGCTGCCGTGAGCGATCAGCTGAAAACCCGGCGGCCGGCTGCCGTGAGCGATCAGCTGGAAACCCGGCGGCCGGCTGCCGTGAGCGATCAGCTGATAGCTGTCATTAGCTGGCCGCCGGGAGGTCATCTGTTCGCTCTCAAAAGCCGGCGGCTGGCTATTGTGAACGATCAGCTGATCGTTCTCTCTCACATTTTACAACAGAGTCCGACAATGATTTCTAATTTTTGTCCAATGCATCAGTCACAAGCGTCAAGCAATGCATGTGACTGATGCAAAACAACTGAAATGTGAACATAACCTAAGTAAAATAGCCAGCATCTGTGTCTAACAGCCAGTAACATTTAAATGCCACTGACAATCTCTGCAAGGGGCATTTAAATGATGCAGTTACCAATACTTGCTCGTACTGGCTTTTATCAGCTCACCACAATGCGAAAGCTGGGAAATTATGGGTTACCATGACAGCCGAGGGCCACCTCAAAATGGTAGTTTGCTACGCAAAAAATAAGCCCTCACATAGCTCCACCAATGGAGAAATGTAAAAAAGTTCTGGTCTCAGAATGACACTTTATGGGCATGGTCATAGGAAGCGGAAACGAGCTTTTAAGATCTATGGGCTGGACATAGAGCTGCATGAGACTCTGCCTCATAAGCTTAGATCAGAAGAACAGATGGTCAGTCATATGTCTCACACTGGTAATATCTTTTAAATAAGTTTGGAGGGAGATACTCATGCAGATTTGTGTCCCGCCAACAGATCTTAAAAGCTCATTTACATATATAAAAAAAAGGAGGATTTCTTTGAAATAAGACAACGAATCGCAGATATCAAGGGATCACATTATTCAACTTTATAATTGCATCTTCATGTAGACGGCTTATGAGGGTTGATACTGACAGTTTCCCTTTAAGGACAAGACTAGCAAAAGTTGGGTTTTGAAATCCCATTATGCAGAATGGAATCCCACAATCCTCCATGGCTCCCCTCATTGTAAAAGCACAAGATATTGCGCTTTATCAAATGGTCTCACATTGATCAGCTCTGCTTTTTTTTTTACAACGCAATTGCAGATCGGTACAGGGAGAAGACAGTATTGGAGATCTTGCCAATCAGTAACTGCTTAGTAAATGTATTAGCACTGGTTTAGTTCAAAGCACAAGATCTTGCTGGTGCTCTGAAAGGTTGTGGGATCGCCCTCGGCATGAGAATCTCAATCTAAAAGTTTGGATCTCACTTTCCTAGAACGTAATGTCCTTAAGGCCCTGTGCGCACACTGCGTTTTTTGCTGCAGAAAATGTTTAACATTTCTGCAGTCCTTCCCCAGCAAAACCTATGGGGAAAAAAATGCTGTGCGCACACTTTTTACCTACAGGTTTTTGCTGCAGAATTTCTACAGCAAAAAGAATGAGCATGTCACTTTTCCACAGGTACCTGCAGCTTTTGCCATAGATAATGGTAAAAAACCGCAGGTACCAACCCGCGGAAAAACTGCGGGTGCGTTATTACAGTGGTTATGGCCGCGGGTGCGGTATTTTGTCAGGGGGTGCGAATTTTTCTTAAGAAAAAGTTATTTCCCAGTGCGCACAGGGCCTATGTCTGGCTTTGGGGATATTTTTAGGCAGTTATAAAGGTAACCCGTCAGGTCCCCTATGTACCTAGAACCATGAGTAATTCTGGGTGCATATTTAGAATGCCTGCCTAACTGTCCCCACTACACTAACATACATAAGCAGATCTTTATAAAAAAAAGTATTTCTAAAGATCCTTTATGAAATGCAAATGAGTGCAGGGACTAGTCTGCCCAAATAGCATTTTAGTACATGCCTGTGGGTGCGCCAACATGTTATTCAATGCCCAGCGGCAAATTCATGGAGGCGCGTACCTGTCCGTTGTCACTGCCTCGGACAACTGGTTTAGGCTGCTTTCACACATCCGGCTTGAGCTCTGCGGCTCAATCCGGCTGTGCAAGCTATGCAACGGATGCGGTGAAAAACACTGCATCCTTTGCATAAGTTTTTCCTTTGCGGCCTGTCCGGTTTTTGCCGCTTGCGGCATGCTACTGAGCATGCGCAGTGGCAAAAACCGCATGCGGCGGCCGGATGCGGTTATTGCCGCATCGCGCCGCATCCGGCCGCCATAGGCATGCATTGAAAAATGCGCCGCATCGGCAGAATGCGGCGCGATGCGGGTTTTTTTTGCCGCACGAAAAAACGTGCCAGGCAACGTTCCATCCGGCCGCCGCATCGGCTAAATCTGCCGCATGCGGCAAAAACCGGATGGAACGCAAGGCCTTGCGGCACAAATTAAAGTCTATGCAGAAAAAACGCAACCAGCAGCAAAAAAAACGGTTGCGATTTTCCTGCAAAGTGCCGGATTGTGCCGCATTGCAGAAACCGGAGGTGTGAAAGCAGCCTTAGGGTACTTTCACACTTGCGTTCAGCGGAGTCCGTCACTATGGAGAATAGCGCAGTCCGTTAACACACTGCGCTATTCTCCATAGACTTGTATGGACTACGCACTGTAACGTGTCAGCAATGCATCCGCTGGACGACGTAGAGTGGTTATTTTGACGCTGCGTCGGGTGGAAGGAACGCAGCATGTAACTTTTTTTTAGCGACGGAAACATTTATTTTTCACTGCGCATGCTCTTTTTTTTTTAAAAAAATCACAAACTTTATTTTGTTTCTCAGTGGCCGAACGCTCAGCTGAGCGCCCGGCCGCCGGCATGTGAGAGCGCTCAGCTGAGCGCCCGGCCGCCGGCATGTGAGAGCGCTCAGCTGAGCGCCCGGCCGCCGGCATGTGAGAGCGCTCAGCTGAGCGCCCGGCCGCCGGCATGTGAGAGCGCTCAGCTGAGCGCCCGGCCGCCGGCATGTGAGAGCGCTCAGCTGAGCGTTAACAATAGTCTGCTGCCGGTAAAACTGTAAAGAAGAGGAAAAAAAAAAAAAGCTTTCCGTTTTGTACGATCTGTAGCATCCGTTGTGCCACTATATGCAACACATCCGTTGCATCCGTCACACAACGCAATGCTACGGAAGCCGTCCAACGCAAGTGTGACAGTAGCTTTAGACTCCGTGCCAATGACCAGAGGTCCCGGCACTTTCGGTCATGCGGACTCTGAAGTCGGGTGTATGTGTCCCGGCCTCAGAGAGGTCTCGTGCGCATGAGCAGACAATTCAAGCAAACTTCTTTTTTTGAACGTAGTCACACTCCCTGCAGTGTAATTAATTATGCACAGGTCCATCACCAGAAATTTTCTGCTGAGCTCTGCCGATTAGTCACATGATCGTGACATCACGATCCCAGAGCCCAATGTCATGTGAGCCCCAGGAAGGCAAGTTCCAACACCGTTGGAAGGAGAGGAGGAGAGTATAGGGTTTTATTTTTATGGGGGCAAACATGGGAAATGAGAAAGGATTGTGGACAACCTCTTTAAGGCTATGTGCGCACGTTGCGTACTAGCCCTGCAGATATTTCTGCAGCGATCTGAAGAGCACATGTGCGCTTTAGATCGCTGCAGAAATGTCCGTAGTGAGCGCCGATTCCATGCGCTCTGCCTGCAGCTCCTGCCATAGACAGAGCAGGAGCTGCCGGCAAAGCGCAGGAAAGAAGTGACATGTCACTTCTTTTTGCGCAGCGCTTCGGCAGTAGCCGAAGCGCTGCGCTCTTAGACGCCACGTGCACACGGCCCCTGCACAATCTCCATAGACTGTGCAGGGGCCGCAGGACGCATGCAGTTACGCTGCGCTACAAAGCGCAGCGTAACTGCATGATTTTACGCAACGTGCGCACATAGCCTAAGATGCAATATCAATATTTTCAGCTACGTATTTGCTGTGGGATTTTTTTTTTACTAACCATTACGATTAATGAGGGTGTTTAGAAACAGTTGAAAGTTAACATGCATTTTTACAATAAGAGAATACTGCAGAATCTAGAGAAGTGAAAAACTGCACTAAAACCACATCAAAATGTGTAAAAAAATAAATATCCATAAAAAACATGAATAATGTATGCAGCATTATGCTTACTTTATGCATAACCTCTCCCCAAACAATACCAAGGCTTCACATGTGAGCATACCCATACTCATACTTCAACATGTGAACATGAACTTTTAGGCAATGGCCGCTTTCACAATGGTTGCTGGTTATTACTAGAAAAAAGCAGGCTTTGTGTACACACACGACCCTACAGATTAGCTGAACTCCTAAAGTAAAATACCCAGCACTGCATTCTGAGAATGGAGGTATTTACCGTACATGTAACACTGGCTCTTTAGGCAAAACCCTTCCAGCAAAGGCACTTTAAAACATATGTTACAAGTGTGTCCACTTACAGCAGCCTCATCAAGTCTTCTGACTTGAGTAATATTTTCCAAGTGAGCACATGCTATGCTGTACTTTGACCTTGCAGTGGCTTTCAGCATACAAATTTAAAAAAAAAAAAAAAACTCTTGGACTGAAGGTTCTTTACATAATACACTAGGCCCAAACGCACGGCACTAAGGGGGAGGTTTAGTAACATATGGAAAATGGCTAAAGCCTGCCTGTGCCACACTTAAGGCTGTGTGCGCACGCTGCATTTATTTGGTGCAGTTTGTTGCCCAAAACTGCATGTCTATCCTTCTCCCAGCAAAGTCTATGAGAATTCAGAAATGCTGTGCGCACGTTGTACCTTTATTTCTTGCAGTTCTTAGTGCAGAAAAAAGAAGCAGCATGTCAGTTCTTGCTGCGTTTTTTACCCCTTCCAGCCACTTAGGCTATGTGCGCATACAGCGTTTTTTTGACGCTGAGTTTAAAAAAAGGAAAAAAAAAAAACGGACATGTCAATTCTTTTCTGCATTTTACCGCATTTTTCACCCATGCAATGCATTGGAAAAACACAAAGTGCAGTGATCAAAAACGCTGTAAAACGCACAGGTAAACAAAAGCATGCGTTTTTTACCATGTTTCAGGCTGCGTTTTTGATCACCGCATTTTTGCATTGCATGGGTGAAACGCTGTAAGACGCAGGAAAGAATTGACATGTCCATTTTTTCAGCTCAAAAACGCAGCTAAAAAAAAAAAAGTTATGTGCGGACAGCAAAAATGAAAAATCAGACTTTGCTGGGGAAGCAAAGTCACAGTTTCGAGCCCAAAACCGCACCCGAAAAACGCTGCGAAAAACACTCAGTGCGCACGTAACCTTAAAGAGATCCTGTCAGCAGATTTGAGGCCTATAAGCTGCGGCCACCACCAGTGGGCTCTTATATACGCCATTCTAGCATGTTGCTGTGTAGAACAAACTTTACAATACTTACCTAAACGGACGATGCGGTGGAGTTGGGCCATATGGGCGTCTCCATTACCTCCTCTTTTGGCCATTTTCATCCTCCTTCTGAAGCCTGTGTGCATGACGCGTCCTACGTCATACACACTCGCTGATTCCGCGCAGGTGCACTACAATACTTTGATATGCCCTGCTTAGGGCAGATCAAAGTGCGCCTGCGCAGGACCTCAATGCCGGCATGTGTGCATGATATAGGATGCATCATGCACCCCGGCTTCAGAAGAAGGACAAAGATGGTCGAAAGAGGAGGCGCCGGCACGGGAGAAGCCCATATGACCCAACTCCACTGCAGCGACCGTTTATGTAATTATTAAAGTGATTTTTACGTTCTACACAGCGGCCTGGGCTCTTCTATACAGCATGTTAGAATGTATATAAGAGCCTACTGGTGGTGGCCGCAGCTTATAGGCCCCCAATCTGGTGACAGGTTCCCTTTCATACACTTAAAAACCGCATGGGACAAAAAGGTACCAAAAACCGCATGCGTGAATAGATTCTAAGCCAATGTTAGCAACTGGCAGCTCATCTCCTCCGGGAATAAAAGAACCAATCTTGCTCATAGCTTCAGATTCAGGACATGGACAGCAGATACCTCCAAACTGGCCAACAAATACAATGCCAATCATAAGGTCAGCATTACACTATTCAGAGATTGTAAGTTTACCAGCAGGGCTGTCCGTCTCAATGTGTGTTGAACCATATTGCTCTAATGTCTTATTGTGTGTACATGTCACCACTGGATTGTAACGTGCTGTGGAATATGGTGGCACTGTAGAAAAAAAAAAAAAAAAAAAAAAAGACTACACTAATGATCTGTTGCTAGCTCTTAGGAACACTGGATACATGGTAAGGTTGGTCACACATATGGCAGAACGCCACCTCTCCAGAGCTCCGCCATAACGGGAACACTCCGACAGGTATCTAAGAGAAGGAGCCTGACAGCTGTTTATGTCCTTAAACAAATATATCAGGCTAATTCCAAAGTGCCAATATTGTCTACCCTGACAATAAGGAGGGCTGTATATACACTATAGAGGGCTGTATATACACTAGATAGCAGAACGTGTCTGAACTTATGAAATGTATGCAGTGAGGGGCATGAAACGTGATGTGAAAAGTACCAGGATGGCCACCAACCCACCATGCCAGAGAACAGAGTTGTTGTTTTTCCCAACAATATAAAAAAAAGTTACAAGTCCACAGATAAGATTATACATGTGCGACCATTACATAGAGGTCCTGCACATTACACCCCACAAGGGGAAGTACGAGACCTCACAGGACAAGTATGTGAAGGGAGGACACAAGGAAGCAGCTGCGCCACCAACCCCCACGGCGCAGCCTCACCGGAGAGGACAGCGACCCCCACCGGAAAGGCCAGACAGAGCCTCACCGGAGAGGCCAGAGCCCCCCCACCCCCACCGGAAAGGTCAGACAGAGCCTCACCGGAGAGGCCAGACAGAGCCTCACCGGAGAGGCCAGAGCCCCCCACCCCCACCGGAAAGGTCAGACAGAGCCTCACCGGAGAGGCCAGCGACCACCCTCCCCCTCCCCACACCGGAAAGGCCTCCGACCCGGAGCACGCCATTACGTTAGAGGCCAACCACCCCTCAACACGCTATCACCAGAGAGGCCGCCATCCCCAGCACACAACGTACCAAACACCCGGGAAACCCCGCACACAGACAATACAAAGCAAGGACGGAGAAGCGCGGACTTACCTGAGGAGAGCCCCGGCTGCTTTTAGGGCTGATCGATACTAGGCCTCGGCCTTGTTTGTGCTGAGAAAGAAATGGCGTTGAATCTACAAGAGAACAGGGCGTCGTTACTGGCGAACAACGCGTGTACACAGGACGGAGAGGAGAGACAGAAGGAGGGAGGCCGCAGCCGAGAGCGAACAGCTATAACGGGGACAGCGGGGCGGGAAGATGACGGCCGTGTAATGGCAAACCTGCGACTCCCCGAAATGGCGGCCGCCAGTCTCCTTACACCAACACGGGGTTTCCAACACGACCAACCAGGGGCAGCGTGACGACTTCTGAGAGGCGTGGCCACACGGCACTACTGCTCGTCAACAGGTTGTCAGGGAGACGGGCTCCCGCCTCTCTCTGTGGTAACCGCCAGCTCAGGAGCCTCCCTGCTCTCACTCGTAGGCTTGTGGAGACATTCGCTGTGTCTATACTTCTACTTTTCTCTTTCCCCTGGCACGTTGGTGCTATTGTATCTGCTGTATCGTATGTCTGGTACACGGCACATATGACTGGTGGTATCCATAGCACGTATCGTTTCTCTAGTATCCAGTGCATGTATGATTGGTGGCCGTGGCGTAACTAGAGTTTGATGGGCCTTGGTGCACACAGACAGGGTACAGGATAATGACGCTGACACTCGGGGTACAGGATAAAGACGCTGACACTCGGGGTACAGGATAATGACACTGACACTCGGGGTACAGGATAAAGACGCTGACACTCGGGGTACAGGATAATGACGCTGACACTCGGGGTACAGGATAATGACACTGACACTCGGGGTACAGGATAAAGACACTGACACTCGGGGTACAGGATAAAGACACTGACACTCGGGGTACAGGATAAAGACACTGACACTCGGGGTACAGGATAAAGACACTGACACTCGGGGTACAGGATAATGACACTGACACTCGGGGTACAGGATAATGACACTGACACTCGGGGTACAGGATAATGACACTGACACTCGGGGTACAGGATAAAGACACTGACACTCGGGGTACAGGATAATGACGCTGACACTCGGGGTACAGGATAAAGACGCTGACACTCGGGGTACAGGATAATGACGCTGACACTTGGCTCTTTCCCTCAGCACCTAGATTTCCCATGATCTGAAATCCCTCTATCCGCACCCAGCTTTCCTATTTTCTGATATCCATCTTGTCCTCGGCACCCAGCTTCCCCATGCTCCAAAATACATCTTTCCCTCAGCACCCAGCTTTCCCATATCAGAGCATGGGAAAGCTGGGTGCGGAGGGAAAGATGTATAGCAGGGCATGGGAAAGCTGGGTGCTTAGAGAAAGAGCCTTTTTCCCTCAGCACAAAACATTCTCATCCCATGCTTGTATCTTTGTCCCCCCTCGTATATAGTTCTCCAAATACTATAATGGCCCCCATATAGCCTTCCATATAGTATAAAGGGTCCCACATAGAATGCACCTCCATAGTCCTCTATGTATTATAATGCATTTCCCATAGTCCTCCATGCATTATAATTCACCCATAGTTCTCCATATATTATACTGCACCACAGTCCTCATGTTTTATAACGCACCCCCATAGTCCTCCATGTATAAAGTAGCCTACATAGTCCTCCATATATTATAATGTAGCCCCCATAGTCCTATATGTATTACAATGCAGCCCCATAACCCTTCATATTGTATTATGCAGCCCCATACTCCTCCATGTATAATGCACCCATATAGTCCATGTATAAGGTGTCCTTCATGTTTATTATGCAGCCCCATAGACCTCCATGTATAATGAAGCCCCATAGACCTCCATGTATCATGCAGCCCCCCCCCCAGGGCCTCCATGTGTCATGCAGCCCCCCCCCAGGGCCTCCATGTGTCATGCAGCCAGCCCCTCCGGGCCTCCATGTGTCCTGCAGCCAGGCCCCCCCAAGGACTCCATGTGTCCTACAGCCAGCCCCCCCCCCTCCCAGGGCCTCCATATGTCCTGCAGCCAGGGCCCCCCCCCAAGGACTCCATGTGTCCTGCAGCCAGGGCCCCCCCAAGGACTCCATGTGTCCTGCAGCCAGGGCCCCCCCCCAAGGACTCCATGTGTCCTGCAGCCAGCCCCCCCCTAGGGCCTCCATGTGTCCTGCAGCCAGGGCCCCCCCAAGGACTCCATGTGTCCTGCAGCCAGGGCCCCCCCAAGGACTCCATGTGTCCTGCAGCCAGGGCCCCCCCAAGGACTCCATGTGTCCTGCAGCCAGGGCCCCCCCAAGGACTCCATGTGTCCTGCAGCCAGGGCCCCCCCCAAGGACTCCATGTGTCCTGCAGCCAGCCCCCCACCCCCAGGGCCTCCATATGTCCTGCAGCCAGGGCCCCCCCAAGGACTCCATGTGTCCTGCAGCCAGCCTCCCCGTGTACTCACTGATTTATAAAACAAAAAACAAGTACTCACCTGTCTTCTCCTTCCACCGCAGTTCTGTCCTCACCTCTACTTGTTTCACCGCTGCCCGTCCTCACTTCTGTCCTCGTTCCCCCGTGGCTCCGGTCGGCGTCCTCCTGCGCTCTGTGCTCTCACCACACACAGCAGTCGCACAGGAGTGACGTCACCGCGCATATTGTATTATGCAGCCCCATACTCCTCCATGTATAATGCACCCATATAGTCCATGTATAAGGTGTCCTTCATGTTTATTATGCAGCCCCATAGACCTTCATGTATAATGCAGCCCCATAGACCTCCATGTATCATGCAGCCAGCCAGCCCCCCCAGGGCCTCCATGTGTCATGCAGCCAGCCCCCCAGGGTCTCCTGTGGAGTGGAGCAGTGGAGCACTTTTATTTGGTAAGTGGCCTTAGTAATACGTGTTACATATATAAGGAAATGTCTCTAGAATAACATGGCTCATATGTAAGAGATCCTGCAAAATAAAACATACACAATCAACAGTGTTTATGTACAGTGGGTGGAATAAGTATTGAACACATCACCAATTTTCTAAGTAAGTGTATTTCTAAAGGTGGTATTGACATGAATTTCTCACCAGATGTCGGTAATAACATCCAATCCACACAAAGAAATTATACCATAGATGTCTATAAGTTTAGGGATGTGTAATAATGAGAAATGACACAGGGAGAAAGTATTGAACACATGAAAAAAAAAAGATTAAAAGAGGAAATGGGAATGGGAGAATCAGCTCATCTAGTTCTGGGACTCATTAGAGCAGAGGTCTCAAACACATTGCCCGGTGGCAGCATGCGGCCCCCGAGGCTGCTTGTTGCGGCCCCCAGACCCCGTGACGATTGCCGCTCTATGCCGGGGGTCGGCGCTGGCACAACTTTACTACAATTGAATCATTTGCGGTGCCACGCAAAGGAGCTATCTGCGTTATACCAATGGCAGCTGCCCGCCAATCAGATGCAAGGAAGAGACGTCGCTGTATGACGTCCCCTCCTTGCCTCTGATTAGCCGGCGGTAGCCATTGGTATAATGCAGACAGCTCCTCTGCGCGGCACCGTATATGATTCAATTGTAGTAAAGTCCTGCCGGCGCCAGCCTCCGGCATAGAACTGCGATCGTCACGGGCCGCAACAAGCTGGTACGTGCTCACGAACAGGTCCCGCTGCGTTGTGGACGCGGCGGGTCCTGACCTGCGAGGCCGCAAGGGTCCTCCTTAAGAGACCGCAGCTGCCCATGCCCACGATCAGGGTTCAGAGTGCTGCGGTCTCCTTGCTGTGCTCTCCCTAGGGAGGGCAAGCGACTCCCCTCTGCAAGCCGCACCGCAGGTCAGTCTTCACTGCTGGCCTCACAAGCACAGTGGGCATGAGATTTTTACAAATCCATCCACTGTGCTTGTTGTACTGTACATCGCCGCATTTTAGACGCAGCTGAAACATGCTGCATTCAAAACGCTGCAAACCCTGATCGTGGGCACAGAGCCTAATAAGAGGGAACGGTGAAGAGAATTTTTTTTTTTTGCGTGTTACTAAAGGATGGCCACAATACCACAAGGATGGGCACAATACTACAAGGCACAATACTACAAGTATGGGCAAAGTACTAGTAGGCACAATACTACAAGGATGGGCACAATACTACTGGGTACAATACAACAAGGATGGGCATAAAACTACTGGGCACAATACCACAAGGATGGGCACAATACTACAGGGCACAAGGATGGGCACAATACCACAAGGATGAGCAGATATTACAGGGCACAATATTACAAGGATGAGCACAATACTACTGGGCGCAATAATACAAGGATGGGCACAATACTACTGGTCACAATGCTACAAGGATGGGCACTATACTACAAGGATGGGCACAATACCACAAGGATTAGCACAATACTACAAGGATGGGCACAATACTACAGGGTCACAAGGATGGGCACAATACCACAAGGATGAGCACAATACTACTGGGCACAATACTAAAAGGATGGGCACAATACCACAAGGATGAGCCGATACTACAGGGAACAATAATAAAAGGATGGGCACAATACTATAAAGATGGGCACAATACTACAGGGTCACAAGGATGGGCACAATACCACAAGGATGAGCACAATACTACTGGGCACAATACTAAAAGGATGGGCACAATACTACTGAGCACAATACTACAAGAATGAGCACAATACTACTGGGCACAATGCTACAAAGATGGGCACAATACTACAAGGATTAGCACAATACTGCTGGGCACAATGCTACAAGGATGGGCACAATGCTACAAGGATGGGCACAATACTACAGGGATGAGCACAATACTATTGGGCACAATATTACAAGGATGTGCACAATACTACAGGGTACAAGGATGAGCACAAAACTACTGGACACAATACTACAAGGATGGGCATAATATTACTGGACACCTTACTACAGGGCACACAGATGGGGAAATTACTACAAGATGTTGGCTAAGATTACTATATGATGCTGCTAATTTTAAAACAATATTACAAGGTGATAAAATTCAAAATAAATCATGATTTTTTTTTTTTGCAATTAAAATGCTTTTTATATATAAATTAAACTAAACAAAAAAGTGCAGTTTTGTTATACTAAACAAGCAAAAAATGTTCAAAAAAAGTGATCCAAAGGTGTGTAGGAAAAAAACATGAATTCATTTAAAATGTCACTTTGTCCTGCAAAGAATGCGTCCCCTCTCAATTTATTTTTTTTTTATATGCGGCCCATACACCCAGCTGAGTTTGAGACCCCTGCATTAGAGGGTTTGCACGAGGAGCTCTGGTCTACCAAATTTCACAAAGACATTTTTTTCCCCTCTATTTAGACCAATTATTTCAGATATAGGAGCATTGGAAGAAAAGTGAGGAACATGGGTAGATCACTACCTCCAACTTTTAGTACACATTGTTCCTGCATACATCAGGGATACTAAAGCTATTGTAGGTGCATTTAATAATTTTTACTGGTATCCTATCTACACATGGTTGAGCTGCGATGTAATCAGTTTGTATCCATCCATACCATACAATGTTGCCATTAATAATTTACTTATTTTCTTCAAGAATACAGTACATATGCAGTACATATGTTACCGGCAATGTATAAAAACAGGCATTCTATAGAATACCTATGTATACAATGCCGGAAATGGGTCGTCAAAGTATGAAATACATCAGATGTTCATACATTTCCTATTCATTCTATAGAATACCTAAATGACAAAAAGATGGAGTGTAGAATACTACAAGGGTGGTCCGTCCAAAAGTAGGTGGACAGAACAGGCAGCAGCGGATCTGTGAAACTGCCTGAGTTGCCCTTAGCATCCAAAAGTAGGTGAACAGAACAGGCAGCAGCAGATCTGTGAAACTGCCTGAGTTGCCCTTAGCATCCAAAAGTAGGTGGACAGAGCAGGCAGCAGCAGATCTGTGAAACTGGCTCAGTTGCCCTTAGGGGGGGGCTTTACACGTTGCGACATCACTTCCGAAATATCGTCGGGGTCACGTCGTTAGTGACGCACATCCAGCGCCAGTAGCGACATCGCAACATGTAAATTCTAGGTGCGACGATAAACGATCGCAAAAGCGCCGAAAATCGGTGATCTGTGTAGCGTCGTTCATTTTCATAATGTCGGGTCGACCGCAGGTACGATGTTGTTTGTCGTTCCTGCAGCTCCACACATCGCTGTGTGTAAACCCGCAGGAGCAACAAACATCACCTTACCTGCATCCCGACAGCAATGCGGAAGGGAGAAGGTTGGCGGGATGTTATGTCCCGCTCATCTCCGCCCCTCCACTTCTATTTGCCGGCCGATTAGTGATGTTGCGGTTGAAGGGGGGATAGTTCGGCATTCACAGCAACATCGCCCAGTAGGTATGTGCGTGTGACGCTGCTGTAGTGATAATGTTCACTACGGCAGAAATCACCACATATCGCATATGCGAAGGGGGCGGGTGCTATCGCGCTGGACATCGCTAGCAATTGCAAATAAAGCCCGTCTTAGCATTAGTAACCAATCTTTTGAGGTGTATGTGCAAGACTAAGGGGTACTTTGCACACTACGATATCGCAGGTGCGATGTCGGTGGGGTCAAATCGAAAGTGACGCACATCCGGCGTTGCTGTCAATATCGTAATGTGTAAATCCTTTATGATACGATTAACGAGCGCAAAAGCTTCGTAATCGTATCATCGGTGTAGTGTCCGACATTGTTATAATTTAGCTGCAGCGACGGTACGATATTGTTCCTCGTTCCTGCGGCAGCACACATCGCTGTGTGAGAAGCTGTAGGAGCGAGGGACATCTACCTGCGTCACCGCGGCTCACGCCGGCTCTGCAAAAGGAAGGAGGTGGGCGGGATGTTTACGTCCCGCTCATCTCCGCCCCTCCGCTTCTATTGGCCACCTGCCGTGTGACGTCGCTGTGACGCCGCACGACCCGCCCCCTTAGGAAGGAGGCGGGTCGCTGGCCAGAGCAATGTCGCAGGGCAGGTGAGTGCATGTGAAGCTGCCGTAGGGATAATGTTCTCTACAGCAGGAATCACAAGATATCACTGCTGCGACGGGGGCGGGTATTATCGCGCTCGGCATCGCAAGCATCGGCTTGCGATGTCGTAGTGTGCAAAGTACCCCTAAGTGCCAAACTAACAAATGCCTTTGCGTAAAAAAAAAAATTAAGTGCAATTCAAAATGCCATTCTAGCCTCCCGTGCTGTAACAAATAGTCAGCAATGACACTTCTGATTCCATTTTTTCTCCCAGCAAACATATACTGTTGTTCATTTTGCATTTCTTCTTTCATGTTTTTGACTGTTTGTTACTAAAGATTAATAGTCAGGAATGACACTTCTGTTTCTCTGTGTTTTTTTCCCAGTAAAGATATCCTGCTGTTCATTTAGGATTTCTTCTTTCATTAGTTTTCTTTGTCGCTCCATTGGGAGACCCAGACAATTGAGGTGTATAGCTTCTGCCTCCGGAGGCCACACAAAGTATTACACTTTAAAAAGTGTAACCCCTCCCCTCTGCCTATACACCCTCCCGTGGACCACGGGCTCCTCAGTTTTATGCTTTGTGTGGAAGGAGGCACACATCCACTCATGCATTCTCATAACTTAGTTGTCGGTTGGAAGAAAAGAGGACCCCCACGGGGTCCCTGGCATGCTCCCTTCTCACCCCACTATGTCGGCGGTGTTGTTAAGGTTGAGGTACCCATTGCGGGTACAAAGGCTGGAGCCACATGCCGTTTTCCTTCACCATCCCTTATGCGGCTCTGGGAGAAGTGGGATCCTGAGCGGTCATCCATTTACTGGGACCGTGCTCCATCCGCAGCCCCTGGTGGAACCTGCCGGAGCGGAGCCTCTTCAACCCCAGGGACCGGGCCCTGCTACTTAAAGGTACTCTGTGTCCCCATTGGGGACTGTACAGGGAGCGCACCTTCTTCCCGGAAGCCGCGGTAGTTGTAAAACTGAGGAGGCAGGTGGACTTCCGCGCCGACCGGGCCTGCTGATCGGGCGCGGCCTCAAATTTAGTCCCCGGCTTCACCGCGGCCTAGTCGCGAAAATCCCGCCCCTGGGCCTGCCTGTCAGGGGTAAGGGCGGGATTACCGACATGACGTCGGATGTGAGGGCTGGAACATCCTGCATGTCTTCCTCCCCCCCTCACTGACCACTGTGGGGAACCCAGACTCCCGCTCTTTGCTGGCGCCGCCCTCGGCCCCACTCCTCCCCTGAGAGCTCCGGCGGCCATTTTCTGTCATTCTGCCGGTGGGTGCTTCTCAGGGGAGCTCAGGGTGAACACAGCACCCGCTGCTGGTCCCCCTAGGGTGCCGGATACATATGTATATATTATATATATTTCTCTTCGGACAGACTGTATACCCTTTGTTCACATTTACCTTCAGTGGTCACTCTCCTAGGAGACAACAGGCACAGGTTTTTCTCGCGGTCTCTACCTCTTCTGGGGTTATGTTACCCGCGGGATCCACCTACCCTCACTGTGAGCAATGCTCGACTCCTGCCTCGCTTGCTCAGCCGGAGCCTCGGGCACTGGTGGGCCCCGCCCCTCGGCTCATGTAGACCCCCCTGCTCCCCCTGAGCAGGCTGCAGGGACAGAGTCACCGGTGTTGGCCCTCAGTCATTTTCATATGATCAAATGGTCTTCTAAGCTCCTTGAGGCATTGCAGTCCAGACCGGACCTTTCACAGGCCCTGGCCCTGTTAGCTTGTCTCATCCAGGCCCCGCTTGGTTAGCTTCGCAGCGCGCTCCCAGGTTGAGCCCTAGGTCTCAGGCGGTGGACTCCTGCCCGGACCGCAGTCCAAGACCGGCTACGCGGTCTCGCTGGGACTTTTCCCCGACTTCCTCACGCTGCTAGGGATCCCAGCTTGAGGACTCTCAGGAAGACGAGGCGGACGGGGGAGCTCAGGGCTCTGGCCCTGACTTCAACCTTAACCTTGATACTCCTGAGGGGGACGCCTTAGTAAATGATCTTATCTCGTCCATCATCCAGGTGCTGGTTCGCTCTCCTCCGCCTCCTCCTGTAGAGGAGTCGGCTTCTCAGCAGGAGAAACTCCAGTTTCGGTTCCCCAAACGTACACGCAATACGTTATTTGATCACTCTAACTTCAGGGATGCTGTCCAGAAACCCGGAGCGGTCCCGGACAAACGTTGGGTTAAACGTCACACTGACACGCGTTACCCCTTTCCATCTGAAGTCGTTAAGAGTTGGGCTCATTCTCTCAAGATGGATCCTCCAGTCTCCAAATTGGCTGCTAGGTCCGTTGTGTCTGTTGCAAATGGTTCATCCCTGAAGGATGCCACTGACAGACAGATAGAGCTCTTGGTGAAGTCCATCTATGAGGCCACGGGCACGTCTTTCGCCCCGGCCTTTGCAGCCGTGTGGGCTCTCCAAGCAATCTAGGCTTGTCTGAAGGAGTTTAATGCTGTCACATGGAATTTTGCTCCGCATGTTCCGTCTTTGACTCTCGGGCATCAGCCTTTTCGTCCTGCGCCATGAACGCCGTCCTGGACTCCACTAGCCGCACGGCTGTAGCATATGCTAACTCCGTGGCAGTTCGCAGGGCCATGTGGCTGCGCGAAAGAGAACCAGACTCGGCTTAACTGGTTTGCTTTTTTCTGGCGACCGTTTATTTGGCGAACGATTGGTTGATATTATTAAGGAATCCAAGGGAAAGGTCTCCTCCTTACCCCAGTCCAAACCTCAGCAAAGAAAACTCCAATCGAGGTTTCGGTCCTTTCGTCCCTCCGCCAAGCCACATTCTTCTTCGTCCAACAGGCCGGAGAAAGGCCAGAGGAACTCATATGCGTGGCGGCCCACGTCACGACCCCAATAGGCCGCAGGGGGCACTGCCTCCAAAACGGCCTCCTCATGGCTCTCGGCCTACCCTAGCCGCATCCCCGGTCGGTGGCAGGCTCTCCCGCTTCGGCGGAGCCTGGTGGCCACAAGTTCAAGACCGATGGGTGAGAGACATTCTGTCTCATGGTTACAGGATAGAGTTCAGTTCTCGTCCTGCGGCTCGTTTCTTCAGAACCTCTGGGCCCCTTCTCAGGTGGCGTGTCAACACGTCGCTCTGGCGACTCTCCAGGGACAAACAGCTTTCTCTGCAGGCGGGGGTGCAATCACTTCTTCGGAGTCAGTCACACCCCTTAAGGCGCCTCATGCACTTCCTGGGGAAGATGGTTGCAGCTATGGAGGCAGTGCCGTTCGCGAACCAAGGCGGCACTCGCAGTCGTCAAGCCTTCCAGGAAGTACGGCGGATTCTGCAGTGGGTGGAAACCACAGGCTCCACCATCTCCGCAGTTCACATCCCGGGCGTAGAAAACTGGGAAGCAGATTTTTTCAGTCATCAGGGCATAGACGCGGGGTGTCACGAACCACCGGGGGGGTCACTCAGAAATCCCCCGCGCTGGCTACCAGTACGTCACAATCGGGGGGTAACAAGTGGGGGTCACCCCTCCTTTATACCTCCCGACCGACAGACAGAGCACGTGACGCGCTCTCTAGCGCCCCTCTTATAGTCAGGCCAATTATGGAATTGCCCGACAATAAGCAAGGAGGCCGCTATACTACTTATGCCGATTATTGAAGGGTCCCCGGTGAGAGTAGGGTATATATTCCCCCGACCTCCGCGGGCGGAATATATAAAACCTCCCCGAATCTCACTGGCCTCCCCACAATATTCCTTGGCACAACTCGCTGCCACCAACCGCTTCACGGTAACTATTAGCCGAACACACAGACGTGGGATTCAAGATCGAGATAACAGAACAGCCCAAGATTAATTATATAATTTAATCAGCCTAAAGCACACTAGAAACTACAATATATACAATAGGAGATCTACAGAATATACATATGTCAGAGTACAGTTACAAGCAAAGCATGGGTTACAAACAGGCATACACAGTTCCAGCAGTTACCTTGTGCGTCTGGCCACAGGGGGGCGCTGTAGACCAGGTTTCCAGGAACTCCCTCACAGGTCTTTCCCAACCAGGCCCCCGAGCAGAAGAACACTGGAAAATGGCCGAAGTAGGGTTATCAACCTGGGCAAATCCAGGTCCCCTCCTACCTTAGTGACCTCAGAGGGAGCACTGCTCCACCCCTGGCTGGAGTTATGGACAAAATCCACAACATGGAATATGGCCATAACTTGGCCTGGGAGCGTCGTAGGCGGACGCCAACGCTCTCATTGTGACAGCTATGAATTTAGCTACAGAACGAGAGGACTCATGACTTGTCTACTAGTTCCCCATTGGCTGATATCACGCCTGGGGTATTTCCCCAGGTCCTGCTCCCATAAAAAGGGTGTGCCAGCATCGTCCGCATGCGGAGACACCATTTTTATGGTTGCCATATTTATCGGAAATATGGCTTGCGAGATATGAACCATTTTTTACTGGAGTCGTTCTGTCTGGATACTTCCATAGCCTTGCTAATTAGATAGCAGCCCCTACTACAGGGTCACGGCAGGGAGTCATCCTGTGTCCATTGTTCCCACATCACCTAATCTCCATATCACAGGAGATGGCCATGGGATGTGACACCTTCACAGATGGTGGACATTGAGAACAAGAAGGGAGGGGGCACTGCCAGGGAGTGATGAGAGCGATTATGACTGGAAGTCATAATTCATCTTCATATCCCAGGGTTTGCCTCCACCTCCCCCCTTTTGAGGGCGCTAGGGGGCAGCACACTCCGGTGTTCCCCCGTGCGCCCGTCCGCGACCTCTCCTTGTCGGGACAGCCCGTCTGCGTTACCGTGGTCCCGGCCCCTTTTGTGGCGAATGGTGAAGTTGTATTGCTGGAGCGCAAGGCTCCATCGCAACAATCGCCCATTCGTCCCAGAGACAGTGTGTAACCAGCTGAGGGGATTGTGGTCCGTCTCCACGATGAAGTGGCGCCCGTATAGATAGGGTTGCAGAAGCTGCAGGGCCCACACTATGGCCAGGCACTCCTTTTCCATCGTGGAATAGGCCACTTCCCGTGGTAACAGCTTCCTGCTCAGGTACAAGACTGGGTGCTCTTGGCTCGCAGAGTCCACCTGGCTGAGCACCGCACCGAGGCCGAAGTCACTGGCGTCGGTCTGTACTACAAACGGCCGCGTGAAGTCGGCTGCCTGTAGCACGGGCGGGCTGGACAGGGCGTCCTTTAGGGCCCGGAAGGCTGTCTCGCAGTCCATTGTCCAATCGACTGCAGAGGGCAGCTTCTTCTTGGTGAGGTCCGTCAAGGGCTTTGCCAGGCTACTATAGCATGGAACAAACCTCGTATAGTACCCAGCGGTCCCCAAGAAGGACATCACCTGCTTCTTGGTCCTGGGGGTGGGCCAGGATGCGATGGCCTCCACTTTCTCAGGCTCGGGCTTCAGTGTTCTCCCACCTACCCGGTGACCGAGGTACTGGACCTCGCTCATGGCCAGCTGACACTTTCCCGGCTTGATGGTCAAACCTGCCCGGTGGATCCGCCTGAGCACCTGTGCTAGATGCTCTAGGTGGTCCTCCCAGGTGGGACTGAAGACGGCAATGTCATCCAGGTACGCGGCCGCGTACCCTTCAAGTCCCTTGAGCAGGGTGTTGACCATCCGCTGGAAGGTGGCAGGGGCATTCCTCATCCCGAATGGCATCACCGTGGACTCGTACAGTCCAAATGGGGTAATAAAGGCAGAGCGTTCCCTGGCCTTGCGAGTCAGGGGGATCTGCCAATATCCCCGGCTCAGGTCCATGATGGTCAGGTACTGAGCCCCGGCCAACTGATCGAGCAGGTCATCGATGCGTGGCATTGGGTACGCATCGGCGACCGTGACAGCATTGAGCCCCCTGTAGTCCACGCAGAACCGAGTGGTTCTGTCCTTCTTAGGGACGAGGACTACAGGCGAGGCCCAAGCGCTGTTGGATGCCTGGATCACCCCCAGCTTCAGCATCTCGTCAATCTCCTGGCGCATGTGTTGCTGCACCTCCAGGGAGACCCGATATGCTGAACGCCGGATCGGGGGATGATCCCCAGTGTCCACGTGATGGACAGCCAAGTTAGTCCTTCCGGGCTGGTTGGTAAACAACCCCCGGAAGGGGTGTAGGGTGGCCCACAGCTGGGACCGTTGGTCCTCCAAGAGCTGGTGGCCAACCTCCACATCCTCAATGGATCCGCCTGCCCTAACCTGGGCTAGCATATCCAAGAGGGTTTCCGCTTCTCCCTCCTCGGGCAGGTTGCACACGGGGAGCGCACATGCCTCCCGCTCATGATGTGCCTTCATCATGTTCACATGGAAGGGCTTCCGCCTTCCACGGGCAGGGTCCAGGGTGACCAGGTACGTCACAGGGTTGAGCTGCTGGTACACGAGGTATGGGCCTTCCCAGGCTGCCTGAAGCTTGTCCTGTGGTACGGGGACCAGTACCCACACCTTTTGACCCACTTGGTAGGTCCTCTCACAAGCGTTCTGGTCGTACCAACGCTTCTGATCGGCCTGGGCTTGAGCCATATTGTCGTGTACCAGTTGCGTCAAGGCCTGCATTTTGTCCCGGAAGCGCATGACATACTCGATAACCGACACTCCAGGGGTGGCCAAATCCCCTTCCCAAGCCTCTTTCACCAGAGCCGGGGGCCCCGCACACGTCGCCCGTACAGGAGCTCAAACGGTGAGAATCCTGTTGAGGCCTGTGGAACCTCCCGGTAAGCAAATAACAGGTGTGGGAGATACCGCTCCCAGTCACACCCATGGGAGTCGACCAACATCTTAAGCATCTGCTTTAAGGTGCCATTGAACCGCTCGCACAGGCCATTAGTCTGTGGATGGTACGGGCTGGCCACCAGATGTCGCACCTGGACTTGCTTACAGAGGGCCTCCATCAGCTGGGACATGAATTGGGTCCCCCGGTCAGTGAGCATTTCCTGGGGAAAACCCACTCGGGAGAAAATCTCCAGCAATGCGGTGGCCACCTTGTCAGCCCGAATGGACGACAAGGCCACTGCTTCCGGGTACCGGGTGGCATAGTCCACTACCGTCAGTATGAAGCGTTTCCCGGAGCTGCTGGGGATGGCCAGCGGGCCGACCAGATCCACAGCCACCCTCCTGAAAGGCTCATCGATGATTGGCAGAGATACCAGTGGGGCTTTGGGGTGTGGCCCCGCCTTCCCCACTCTCTGACAGGTTTCACACGAACGGCAGTAGGCAGCCACATCGGCCCCCATTTTTGGCCAGTAGAAATGCTGGTTTAACCTGGCCTTGGTCTTAGCGATCCCTAGGTGTCCGGCCATCGGAATCTCATGTGCGATCCGCAACAACTCCGTCCGGAACGGATAGGGTACCACCAACTGTCGGTCCCTGGGCCACGCCTCCGGTGAACCCTGCTGGACCGTGGCCCGGTACAGCCGTCCTTGGTCCCAGACCACTCGCTCCGGGTCCGAGTCCGAGGGAGGCTGTGCCGCCTGCTCCTTAAGAGCTTTCAGGCTGTCGTCAGCTTCTAACGCTGCCTGAAACCCCTGACTAGATGTGGCCAGAATCGACGAGACTGTCACATCTTCGGTCAGTACCCCGGGACCTGTGTCCTGGCCTCCACCTGACTCGGCTGCCACTGGGTCAGAAGGGGAAGAGCTATCGGACCTCTGGGAGGCCCATTGGCTTCCAGCACTCCCACTGCGGGTGACAGCGGCCACAGCCGCTGCGACCGTGGGTCGTGCCTGCTCCTCCTCCGTTCCTGACCAAGTCGCCGGTTCAGGCAGACCTACCTGGCTTCCTGACACCCCGGTTGTGGGGGAACCATGCACCGAGATCTTACCTGGGAGCACTTCCGCTCCTGGACCGGCCCCAATCTCACCTGCCTGTTCCCCTCCTGCAGCAACAGAACCCCGCTGTGAAATCTCTGGGGACCCCACATTTGCTGTGGTAGCCCCCACCCCACACACTGGTCCTCCCCCTGCAGCACCCTGCTCTCTGCTTATCCCTGCAGAGGGCAACAGATCCCAGCTCACAGGCTGATTACTTGTAGAGGCATTGTCACACCTTTCTCTGACCCCCTCCCCTGTCACAGCTGCAGCTGTGTGTGTGTCTATGGTGTCTATGCAAGCAGAAATATCAGAGTTCACTCCCTCCTCCCTTACATCATTCATAGATAACACATTAACATTGTCCGGAGGCATGTCAGTACTGGCTGAAGGTTCAGCCCTTGGTTGGGGCCCAAACTGGGAGGTTATCTGCCCCAAATCTGTCCCAAGTAGCACGTTTGCGGGGATCCGATCAGTTACCCCCACCTCCCTCACCCCTCGCCCTGCGCCCCAGTCCACATAAATGTCAGCAACAGGCAGCGCCGGGTCAATGCCTCCAATCCCGGAGACAGCGAGGGTTTTTCCAGGGATCAAGTCTTGGGGGGACACCATCTCAGGCCGCACCAGAGTCACCTCCGAGGCGCTGTCTCGCAGTCCCATGGTCACAGACCGGCCGACGGTGACAGGTTGGAAGCTGTCCAGGGACCTACCACCACCCCCACCCACACAATACACCTTGGGCGGCCCTTGGGACGGGGACGGAGCCGGGGCCTTGGGACGCTGAGGGCACATGGCCTTGAAGTGTCCAGGTAGGTTGCACTGGTGGCACCGTCTTGGTTCTGCCACGGGCCTGGAGAGGGGAGTTGAGGGGGACACCCCCTGCAGTCTAGGGGCAGGTGGGGCAGTCGCAGAGTTCATCTTACCCCCTCTCCAGGTGCTGCTGGTGGCTGCTCTCCTGGCCTCAGGAGCCCGATTGTTGGTGTAGTCATCGGCCAGGTCAGCTGTAGCCGTGGACCCCTTTGGCTTCTGGTCTCGGATGAACTGGCGGAGATCCTCAGGGCAGTTCCACAAGAGTTGCTCCGTGATGAACAAGTCCAGGATCTCCGGTCCGGTGGAAAGCTGCAGGCCTTGGGTCCAGTGGTCGGCAGCTCGGGCAAGTGCCCGCCGGTGGTCAGCCCAGGAGTCCTTTGGTCCCTTCTGCAGGGTCCGGAACTTCTTGCGGTAGGACTCCGGAGTGAGGTTGTACTGTTGGATCAGGGCCCGCTTGATGGTGTCGTAGCCCTGATCTGCCTCAGTAGGCAAGTCCCCAAGGATTTCCAGGGCCTTACCCCTTAAACGGGGGGTCAGGTATTTGGCCCACTGGTCCTTGTCCAGATGGTGCTGCAAGCAAGTCCGTTCAAAAGCAGTCAGGAAAGAGTCCAAGTCTCCATCCTTCTCCAGCACTGGGAAGTCCTCAACACGGACCTTTGGAAGTTTGGTGTCTTGAAGGTCACGTGTGGCTGATGAGGGCCGGAGCTGAGCTAGCTGCAGCTGGTAGTCACGCTCTGCCTGGCGCTCTTCACGTGCTGCTTGCCGCTCCGCAGCCTCACGCACTGCTTGCCGCTCCGCAGCCTCAGCGTCACGCGCTGCCTGTCGCTCACGCTCGGCCATGAGTATCTCGTAGGTATCCCGGTCTCCAGCCTGGAGAAGGGCCATAGCCATTTGAAGAAGGCTATCCGAGCCTCCCAGGCTCGGTGGAATGGCACGTGGTGATCTGCGGCCCGCTGCGGAGCCTGGTGCTTCACTGTCCATTGCAGAGCGGAGGGCTGGCATCTGGCTCGTTGAGGACCCTTGGGTGAGCTGCTCCTCATCTTGTCCATAATTGCCAGGTTGTGCGCTGTCCTCTGCAGAACGGTTTTCTGGCGTCGAGCTCCTGGAGGGCTCGTGGACAACCTCCTCATCGTCTCTGGCCTGAGCATCGGCCATTCCTTTGGCTTTGCTCCTGGTGCTCTCAGCCATTGTTGCAGACTTTGGTCACTGACACAGAACTGACACCTGATGCCTCCACACACCTTACAGTATCTGCACTCTGACACTCTAGTGTTGGTCTGGTCTGAAGACCCCAGCAGCCACAGCTGCTGCAGGCAGTCTTTAGTGTCTGGGAGTATGGGTCTCACACTCACACACACTATTATCTCGATCCCACCGCTTGCCACCAATATGTCACGAACCACCGGGGGGGTCACTCAGAAATCCCCCGCGCTGGCTACCAGTACGTCACAATCGGGGGGTAACAAGTGGGGGTCACCCCTCCTTTATACCTCCCGACCGACAGACAGAGCACGTGACGCGCTCTCTAGCGCCCCTCTTATAGTCAGGCCAATTATGGAATTGCCCGACAATAAGCAAGGAGGCCGCTATACTACTTATGCCGATTATTGAAGGGTCCCCGGTGAGAGTAGGGTATATATTCCCCCGACCTCCGCGGGCGGAATATATAAAACCTCCCCGAATCTCACTGGCCTCCCCACAATATTCCTTGGCACAACTCGCTGCCACCAACCGCTTCACGGTAACTATTAGCCGAACACACAGACGTGGGATTCAAGATCGAGATAACAGAACAGCCCAAGATTAATTATATAATTTAATCAGCCTAAAGCACACTAGAAACTACAATATATACAATAGGAGATCTACAGAATATACATATGTCAGAGTACAGTTACAAGCAAAGCATGGGTTACAAACAGGCATACACAGTTCCAGCAGTTACCTTGTGCGTCTGGCCACAGGGGGGCGCTGTAGACCAGGTTTCCAGGAACTCCCTCACAGGTCTTTCCCAACCAGGCCCCCGAGCAGAAGAACACTGGAAAATGGCCGAAGTAGGGTTATCAACCTGGGCAAATCCAGGTCCCCTCCTACCTTAGTGACCTCAGAGGGAGCACTGCTCCACCCCTGGCTGGAGTTATGGACAAAATCCACAACATGGAATATGGCCATAACTTGGCCTGGGAGCGTCGTAGGCGGACGCCAACGCTCTCATTGTGACAGCTATGAATTTAGCTACAGAACGAGAGGACTCATGACTTGTCTACTAGTTCCCCATTGGCTGATATCACGCCTGGGGTATTTCCCCAGGTCCTGCTCCCATAAAAAGGGTGTGCCAGCATCGTCCGCATGCGGAGACACCATTTTTATGGTTGCCATATTTATCGGAAATATGGCTTGCGAGATATGAACCATTTTTTACTGGAGTCGTTCTGTCTGGATACTTCCATAGCCTTGCTAATTAGATAGCAGCCCCTACTACAGGGTCACGGCAGGGAGTCATCCTGTGTCCATTGTTCCCACATCACCTAATCTCCATATCACAGGAGATGGCCATGGGATGTGACACCTTCACAGATGGTGGACATTGAGAACAAGAAGGGAGGGGGCACTGCCAGGGAGTGATGAGAGCGATTATGACTGGAAGTCATAATTCATCTTCATATCCCAGGGTTTGCCTCACACGGGGGAATGGTCTCTGCACCCAAAAGTGCTTTGAGAGATCCATCGCCCCTGAGGAACGCAGGACGTCGATCTCTCAAGGTCCCGGCCTTCATGGCACGGTCTCAGGATCACAGACCTCTGGCAGCGGACGCTTTAGTCCAGGATTGGTCGCAGTTTCGACTGCCTTATGTGTTTCCCCCTCTGGCGATGCTGCCCAGGGTACTACGCAGGATCGCCTGCCGTCGCGCCATTCTCGTCGCTCCAGACTGGCCGAGACGGTCGTGGTATCCGGATCTGTGGCATCTCATGGTGGGTCAACCGTGGGCACTTCCAGACCACCCAGACTTGCTGTCACAAGGCCCGTTTTTTCCATCTGAATTCTGTGGCCCTCAACTTGACTAGGTGGCCATTGGTCCCTGACTCCTAGAGTCTTCAGGGTTATCTCAGGATGTCATTGCCACCACGAGACAAGCCAGGAAGCCAACGTCCGCCAAGATCTATTACAGGTCTTGGCAAGTCTTTCTATCCTGGTGCGCTGATAGCGGCTTTCCTCCATGGCCGTTTGCCTTACCCACATTCCTTTCATTCCTACAATTTGGAATGGACAAGGGTTTGTCACTCGGCTCTCTCTCTCTAGGGCCAAGTATCCACGCTCTCCGCGTTTTTCTTTCAAAAGCGTCTAGCCAGGCTTCCGCAGGTCCGCACGTTCCTGCAGGGGGTCTGCCACATGGTCACACCTTACAAACGTCCGTTGGAACCCTGGGATCTTAGCAGAGTCCGGACGGCTCTTCAAAAGCCGCCTTTTGAGCTGCTGCGGGATGTCTCTCTCTCCCGTCTTTCGCAGAAGGTGGCCTTCCTAGTGACAGTCACATATCTTCAGAGAGTGTCTGAGCTTGCAGCACTGTCATGCAAGGCTCCCTTCCTGGTTTTCCACCAGGATAAGGTGGTTCTTCGTCCTGTCCCGGAATTTCTCTCTAAGGTGGTATCTCCTTTTCATCTAAATCAGGATATCTCCTTGCCTTCCTGTTGCCCTAATCCAATTCACCAGTGTGAAAAGGTTTTGCACTCTTTGGATCTAGTGAGAGCACTCCGGTTCTACGTGTCTCGCACGGCGCCCCTGCGCCGTTCAGATGCGCTTTTTGTCCTTGTCACTGGCCAGCGTATGGACTCTCAGGCCTCCAAGTCGACCTTGGCTCGGTGGATCAAGGAACCGGTTCTCGAGGCCTACCGTTCTTCGGGCCTTCCGCTCCCTTCAGGGCTGAAAGGCCATTCTACCAGAGCTGTAGGTGCGTCCTGGGCATTGCGGCACCGGGCAACGGTTCAGCAGGTGTGTCAGGCAGCTACGTGGTCTAGTCTGCACACTTTCACGAAGCACTATCAAGTGCATACCTATGCTTCGGCAGCGCCAGTCTAGGTAGGCGAGTCCTTCAGACGGCGGTTGTCCACCTGTAAGAGGGGGCCGTTTTCGGCTCTTCTTATTGAGGTATTCTTTTACCCACCCAGGGACTGCTCTTGGACGTCCCAATTGTCTGGGTCTCCCAATGGAGCGACAAAGAAGAAGGGAATTTTGTTTACTTACCGTAAATTCCTTTTCTTCTAGCTCCTATTGGGAGACCCAGCACCCACCCCTGTGCCCTTTGGGCTGGTTGTTCTTTTGGGTTATGGTCTTCAGTTCTCCGAACATCCTTCGGATTGAATTTACCCTAGACCAATTTATAAGTTTCCTCCTTCCTGCTTTTGCACCAAAACTGAGGAGCCCGTGGTCCACGGGAGGGTGTATAGGCAGAGGGGAGGGGTTACACTTTTTAAAGTGTAATACTTTGTGTGGCCTCCAGAGGCAGAAGCTATACACCCCAATTGTCTGGGTCTCCCAATAGGAGCTAGAAGAAAAGGAATTTACGGTAAGTAAACAAAATTCCCTTCTTTTGACTGTTTGTTACTAAAGACTTTTCCAATCTGACCATTATATCAGACTTTGCCTGAGCAGTTCTTGTCATTATTTATAATACCTAGACATTTTATGTAATGCCTAGGAAAAGTATAGAACGCAGATATTTCATACCTTGCCTGAAAACGACAGGGATTGTATACATTGCCTAGGTATTCTATAGATTCATACATTGCCTGTAACACATATATAGGAATTTATCATCCTTGATACCCCTTTTCTTTTAACTCACATTTTTTTTTTTACTTTCAATCAGGAATTCTATATTGAAAAACGAGGAGTGAACATGGGTGGAAAATAAAATTTTGGTGGTTTAAGAAGAAAAATCATAAGTACATAGAGAGATAATACTAAATGCTACATCTGTTTCATCTGGAGATAAGGCTCAGCAGGTGGAAATTATGGTCTCACTCCTGAGTGGGAACCCACAAACATGGGGATTTTCCTTGCAGCTTTAGTCAACTGTGTTTTTAGTGAACGGATTTTTCTCTGCACTCGGGCTCATCATAGCTATGATGATCCAGACAAAATTTATTTAGCGGAGTCTAAAATCCATTCACTACATCAGGGGAATCGGCCGACAAAGGATTATTGCGCCAAATTCCGGCGCTGGTCCTTGGAGAATGTGGAAAAGCCTGTGCTAAAAAAAGAGTTTTTTCAGGGTGTATCCAAGAGGGTTAAAGAGGTATTGGTTATTTATGAAACTCCTCCGTCTCTTGAGTGTCCCATGTCTCTTGTAATTCGGATTGATCGCCGTTTTTGACAAAAGTCTCATAATACAAGGACTCTCTGGGAAGGGGAAACTGTACCGACATTACCTCCAAAGGCATTACCCGATCCTATACAACTTGGAGGGACGTTCCATAAGAGGAAAAACTTCTCTTTTGCTAAAAGGGGAGGAGTTTGTTTTTATTGTGGCAAAGAGGGACACTTTGTTAGTAATGCTCCTCTGTGCCCAAGGGTTAAGGTAGGTGGCCAAAATGTCCTTATAACGTTTTTTCTGGATAGTGGATCTGTAGAAAACATAATTGATGCACAGATTGCCCATTCATCTGGGTTAGAGGTGAAAAAGTTATCTAATCCGGTACGGATTTTTGCCATTGACTCGTCTCCTCTATCTCAAGGGGGTTTTGCTGAGTGTGTACAGGGGTTGGAACTCCACATAGAGGTACTCCATTCAGAGCTTATATTGTTTTATGTACTCAAGGATCTCCCTGCACAAATTGTTTTAGGTTTCCCCTGGTTCGTATTACATAATCCTATTGTTGACTGGAAAACCCAGGACATAATTAAATGGAGCTCATACTGTAAGGAACATTGTCTAGCAACCTGTATTTCGGCAATAACGACTAGGCTTCTGGATCCTCTCTCAGAATTTGAGGATGTCTTCTCTGATAAAAGTTTCAGAAGTTGCAGCCGCATAGACCTTATAACTGCTTTATAAGGTTGAATCCAGCGGCAAAGTTGCCCAAGTGCAAACTGTATAACTTGTCAGACCCTGAGAGACTAGCTCTTAGGCTAAGTGCGCACTAGAAAAAGGATTTTTCTCAAGAAATTTTCTTAAGAAATCTCCTGAGAGTGAAGGATTAGCACACCTGCGTTAAAAAAAGCACCAATAACGCACTGAAAAACGCGTGCGTTTTTACCGCATTTTTGTGCGTTTTTGGTGCGTTTTTTTGCAGGTTGGTCCCTGCGTTTTTTAAAGCTTTCACAGCAATAAATAATATAGATAATAGATAGATAATCGATGGATAGATGGATAGACAGGTAGATAAAGGATAGATAGAAAGATGGATAGATAGATAGATAGATGGATAGATAGATAGCTAGAAAGATGGATAGATAGCTAGAAAGATGGATAGATAAATAGACAGATAGATAATAGATGAGAAAGACCCCTTGCATATTCTAAGCTGGCACCCTTTAGTGACTTTCATGTGGCACTAAAGGGTGCTTAGCCTTGTATTTAGCCAAAAAATAAATAATTAAAAAAAACGACGTGAGCTCCCCCCTATCTTTTGTAGCCAGCTAGGGTAAAGCAGACGGCTGCAGGCTGCAGAGCACAACTGGCAGCTTCACCTTGGCTGGTAATCCAAAACAGAGGCCACCCCACGCTGTTATTTTATGTTAAATAAAAAATGTAAAACAAAAAACGAGGGGTCCCCCCCAAATTGGATCACCAGCTAAGGTAAAGCAGACAGCTGTGGTCTGGTATTCTCAGACTAGGGAGGTCCACCATTATTGGACACTCCCCAGCCTAAAAATAGCAGGCCACAGCCACTCCAGAAGTGGCGCATCCATTAGATGTGCCAATCCTAGCGCTTCGCCCCAACTCATCCCATTGCCCTGGTGCGGTGGCAAACGGGGTAATATATGGGGTTGATGTCAGATGTGTAATGTCACCTGGCATCAAGCCCTGGGGTTAGTGATGTCAAGCATCTATCAGATACCCGACATCAATAACCCAGTCAGTAATAAAAAAACAACAATAGACAACAAAAAAAGTTTTATTTGAAAAACCACTCCCCAAAACATTCCCTGTTTCACCAATTTATTTAAAACAATCAAATCCAGGTCCGGCGTAATCCAATAAGGGGGTCCCACGATGATCCATACCATAGTCACTGTCCCAGTCAGTGAAGAACAGAATGTTCCCCATTGGCTGGGAGAGTAGTGCAGTGACCTGAGCTAACATCAATAGGTCAGCCCAGGTCACTGCAGAGGATGATGAGCGCTGCTGTCAGGAGGTTAGATGAGATCATTACCTGCTGTGACGATCTCCTGTACTCCTGACGTCAGCACTGTCACTGACTTCTATGCCCGCCGTGTTCTCAGCAATATCGCGGAAGCCCGTGACGTCAATGCTAGTGACAGTCTCGGGCCGCCCGCGAGACATGATGTGAGAACGCAGCGGGCATGGAAGGCAGTGACAGCGCTGACGTCAGGAGTGCAGGAGATCGTCACAGCAGGTAATGATCTCATCTAACCTCCTGATAGCAGCGCATGTCATCCCCGCGGCTGCCCGCACTGCAGTGTGAGAAGCTGCTGATACTGCAGAGGGAGGGCAAACACTGACACGCTGCAGTGCGGGCAACCGCGGGGCTGGAGTGGGACACAGACTACAGGGGCATCCGACAGAGGTCACACAAAGGTGCTTCCGTGCGGCTTCCAGGAATTTTGCGGGCCCATTGACTTGTATTGAGTCACGGTCCGTTATTATGGAACAGAATAGGACATGTTCCATAATAACGGAACGGACATACGGCATCCAATGTGTTTTTTTTTGTAGGATCGGATGCACATGGAAGTTCTTCCGTGTGCCATCCGATCCTACACAAAAGACATTGAAAAGATGGTCCTGTCCGTGGGTCCGCAAAAAAACAGGAACTGAACAGGACAAACAGAACGGTCATTTAATGAGCCCATAATGACATCACTTCCCTGCAAAACGCAGGATAGTGATGAACATTATGTCCCGAAAAACATGAAATAACGCGGGAATAACGCAGGAAAAGGAAATGAAACACACATAATTTACTACCTGCGTTATTCCCTGCGTGATTTCTTGATTACAGTCAATGGAGTGAATAACGCAGTTAGCTGCAGAAAAGAAGTGACAAGCTCATTCTTTTTAAATCTACTGAAAGAATTTTCTTGAGAAAAAACGCAGTGTGCGCACAGCTAATTTTTTTTCCATAGGTTTTGCTGGGGAATGTCTGCAAAAAGGTGTCAACAATTTTCTCAAGAAATTTCTGCAGCAAAACGCACAAAAAAACGCGGGTAAAAACGCAGTGTGTGCACAGGTCCTTAAAGAGTATATTGCGGAGAGTTTGGCTAATGCCATCCTAAAAGTGTCTGGAATACTAACTTAGTGTTCCTTAGCTGTCCACTGACCCACAGCACCCGTGCATTCTACCCGCCTGCCTATTTTTACCATGCTATTTTATTTTCCCAAAGAGCTGACACTTTTTGTGCCATCCTAAAAGTGTCTGGAATACTACCTTAGTGTTCCTTTGCTGCCAAGCAAGGTACACCACATGTGCATTCTACACTCCTCTCCATTTCTGCTACGCAATTTTAATTTCCCAAAGTGCTGACACTTTCTGGGGCGTACTAAAATTGTCTGGGATACTACCTTAGGGTTTCTTTGCTGTCAAAAAAGGTACACCACATGTGCATTCTACACTCCTCTCCATTTCTGCTATGCAATTTTTAACTGCAGCCAATCTGTGACGAAGGTGCAGGCGTGGATATAATGTTGCCTTCATCCAAAGGTAGTTCTCTCGATGTCTGAGAGAGCTCAACACCACCAGCTGTTTCCATTTCCAAAACAACTGACGACATGACATTCACACTCCCTGTTGCGGGTAAAGGGGTGGAGGCTCAGCGTGAAAAAGCATGTGTGACTGCTGTCCCCACAGTCACAGAGGATGAAGAGCACGCAGATGCCATTGATGGGGCAGACGGTGGTTGCACCGCCCCGCTAGGCCGCATTGTGGCATAGTGACCTTTCCACTGCGACTTATGCTTCATTTAAAGTAGTGTACAGGGTGGGCTCCCCAGTATACAGCAAAACCACACACTAGGAAAGGGACTCTAGGCAGTTGGGTTGATAAATGATTCTTTAACTTTCCCAAAACAAACAATAAGAACCATACATAAAACTGAAAGAATAGAACAATCTATTCACAATTCCAAAAGCCTACATCCCTATGCTGCGACACTCGTAATGGCGATTTATACCCCCTGCTCACCAACTTTTGCCTAACCAAGGGACTGTCTAAATAGTTACCTGCTACCTTGTAATCCCTCTGCATAGCAGAAGTAATTGTGTGTGCGTGCATGCGTGCGTGCGTGTGTGTGTTTGTGTGTGTGCAAACACGACTTACCAGTGTCACATCACAAGAGCTTACAACTTATCTACCTAAACATAGACAAAACCCATTACCACCCCTGTATACCCTTGTTAGCTGAAGCCTCACAGATAAAGCAGATGATAACAGTGTGAATGCAAACCACAGAGCTCAGCAACACAGTCCTGGAAATCTTGTAAAGCAACAGTCAATGCAAACGTGTTGCTGTCCCTCTACGGTTTTAACTGTAAGTGACAATTTGACAGTACAGAGGCAGCAAGTCTTATTGTCTATATAGTCGGCCTAACCAGAACAGATATGTGTTTAGCTAAGAAAACAAAGTGTTGCGTGCACGCATTACTGTCTGGGCCCAGCCTATCGTACACGGGTACTGTGGTGTCCAGTTGCCATAAATACAGACTTTACGCTCCTCTCACAGTAAACAGTGTAGACAGCACCAGAAGAATGTCGGTCTGTGGCACAGGATGCTGTTCACAGGCGTTACGGTCCTCCTCACCAAACTCAAACACGACTCCCCTCACAATTGACCGAAGTGTTTCCGCGAAGGCTCCTTGCTGTAACACACACCTGTAGCTTTTCCTTCTGTTCATAGACAGCATCTCCTCCGCTCTCCAAGTCCACAGCCGAAGACCGTTTTGCTATTGCTATATTGACCAAACGGTCAAAGGCTGATGGAAAAAAAACAGCAGCCCCTTGTGGGTAGTCTGCAACAATGCATGCAAGCAATGGCAAGTAAGCATGTTGCATTCACAGTGGATAAAGCTGATCAATACACCCTCACGCTATCAATTCATGTGACACTTGTGACACATGTGACACTTCATGGACGAAGTACTCAAAGTAGTGAGTTTTTTGCCTCTACTTAGAGATTGGTGACAAATCTTACAGATGACATGACTTCGGTGATCCTTTGCGATGTCAAAAAAGCCCCATGCTAAACAAGGCTTACAGTCCACGCGACCTGCAGAGCCACCACGACTTCTGCTCAGAGGCAGAGTTGTGGCTCAGGATTCAGTTGTTGACATGCTTCCAGTACTTTGTCTCTGTCCAGGAAGATGCAACGTAACCTCGTCGTCAGAAGTATCCTCTGCTGATCTCATCGACTGGGTGACTTTGGTTTGACAGTAAGTGGGGTCTCCAACCTCACCTCGTCCTGAGTCCTCCGAGCAAACCTCTTCCTGCCCTGACCGAAAAGTAAAGTTGTCGTTCCAATCAGGTATCTGAGTCTCATCAGCATGTTCCCCATTGTCTCCACCAGGAGGATTTACAGTTTGGGAATGAGAGTGTACATTATACTCAGCACCTTCTTCATCGGGGCCTGGATCCGACTCACAAAGCTTCTGGGCATCAGTGCAGATAATTTACTTGTCTGGACTCACAGCAGCTTTGGAGCAGACCTTTGATTCCCAGGCCATAGTGTGACTGAACAGCTCTGCAGACTCAACCATCTCTGTTACCCCATACTCAGCAGGGCTGGTGGAAACTTGAGCAAGTGCGATTAGGTTGACACCACAGAGGAATGGAGTTTTTGGGATATTGAACTTGAGGTGGAGGAGAGGCCACTTTATGGAGCACTTGAGATCCATTGAATCACCTACTGTTTTGGTGCCTAATCTACATTTGGTAGCGATGGTCGTGTCCGTGAAAAAAGGGATCATATCAGATTATCCACGGGAAGAAGTACACCTCTTATTTTGGCTGGTAGTTGGTGTTACGAATTGGTGCCGCCGTAGACGCAGCCTGCTGCGGTTCCAGTTGCGCCCAGGCGTCAGCTGCCATTTTTGGCCGTGCCTCGGGTCGTCCAGCTGGCTGCTTTCTCCTCCACGTCTAAGTGTGGAGAGGCGGCTAGTGCGCATGCGTGTGCTGATTTACCCCAGACACAGCCTAAGTCCAGTGTTTCTCCTACTGAGTATGCTCAGCCTCACTGTGCCATTCCTGAGGCTAAGTCCTCAGTTCGGGCTACAGCGCATGCTCCCACACTTAGTGCGAAAAGCCTCTTTGCACAGGTACTTGGACTCCGTGCCGTGTCTAAGTCCCGTGTTGTGCCTAGAGAGCATGCTGAAGCTGATAGTCTTTTATTCTGAGGCTGTTGTTCAGGCTACTGAGCATGCTCAGGCACTTACTGCATCAGAGGCTAGGTCCGGTAATGAACTCTTTGGCCCTGTCCGTGACGTGGAAGTCCCAGATAGGCCACAGGGCATCAGGTGTCCTGATGATGTGGCCATGCCACTCCGGACTGGCTTGCAGAGGCCCGCCCCTATGACTTGTCACCTCATTATTGTTTGTCAGACGATGACTGGTGAGGTGTTTGGGTCGGGGCTGCCATGAGGTCATCATTGAAGTAGCGGTTCCGAATAGGCCGCTGATTATGCCACTGATGACGTGGCTTTCTGCTTTTGGCTCCTGGAGGTGCATTGTGGTCCACCCTTGGTTGGGGCAGACCCAGGTTATAAAAGGGGTTGGAGACAACCAGGAGGTGCGCAGTCTTCTATTATTCTCAGAAAGAGCACACTGACATGTATTGAACCCATTGCGGCTTTAGGACAGAGGAAGGCAGGGATAGGGCATCGGTGCAGGCCGCCACCACACTTGGTAACGCAGAACGGTTAATACCAGCTCCTGTCCTACCAGTCCTGCTAGTGCAGCCCAGTGGCATTAACTGGGCTGCTGCTGCTCCTGCTGTCCACAGGTGTGCCCCCTACGCACACGGATAGTGTACCCAATGGCCCCTGTGTTGTTAACAGGTAGTTACTGGGCTGGGTGTTTGGACCCTGTGACGCTAACAGGTTTCACAGTCTCAAGATCTGAGTGTTGTCTAACTCGGTTCAGGCTACCATTTGTTTCAGAGCCACTCAGCTCTGTATCCTCCGCCTAACCTTCGCGTTGCCAGCATTTCCTTTTCCATCTGGGAGCACGGTGGACCCCGACTGGCGATTGTGATATATACCACCTTATCCTAATCTGCCAGTCCCCCCGTAACAGATGGTGTTTCTTCAGCAGATGTTACTGTTGCTTAACCACCAAACCCACGGACACAAACTTTTTTCTCCTTTCCAACACACCTGTTCCCATTTCCACCAGCATATGGCCTTTTGCCACTCATTTTGTATATTTACAAATTTGCAACTCTGCAGGGACACCCTACTCAACGCCGTCTCAGCACAGCAGCCAGCCTTCGGTCCCTCAGATGTGGATAAGTAAAAGACCATTTCCTTCTAGCCATGAGAAAGCGTTGAGATTCACTCTGTGCAGCACTGGTGTTTAGTGGAAAAGCCGAACTAAGATTGCGTACCTACTTCTGCTGCTATTACTGCATACATGCGTCCCTTTCTATGGCAGGATTTAATTCGCCAAATTTTGTCTTGTACCGGGGATCTAACAGTGTGGCAACCCAGTAGTCAGCATTACTTCGCATTCGGACAATCCGAGGGTCATGTTGTAGGTAGTGCAGCAAGAAGGCGCTCATGTGTCTTGCGCATCCAGGAGGACCACGTCCTTGCTGTGTTGGTGGCGGAGAGGTGAGAATCATGCCTCCTTCCTCTGCCCTCTCCCCCCAACCTTGCACAACCGAAATGTGAGCAAGCTCTTCCTCAGTCTTCGATGCACCTCGTCAGTTCGTCCTCCATTTCTTACTGGGCTCCTGCACCTTCCTCAACAGTTAGGCTGATACTATGCGCCCTTGTTAATCCCTCTCCCCCACCGTCCCATGCCTGCTGCCTTGGTGCTGCTGACCGTCTGGACCTTGTAGATCTTGTTATCCCTTCAGCATATGACTCCTCCTGCACTTCCTCCCATTCCTCTTGTCCCACCACCTGACTAAGAATGCTGTTTAGAGTGTGCTCCAGCATGTAGATCACCGGAATTGTCATGCCGATAATGGCAACGTCAGCGCTAAACATCTTCGTCGTCATTTGTAAACTTCAAAGAAGGGTGCATAGGTCCTTGATCTGAGACCACTCCAGCAGCGTGATCTGCCCCACCTCTGGATCTCTTTAGCCAAGGCTATCCGTCATAACGTATTGCAGCAGGGCTCGCCGGTGCTGCCACAGACGCTGCAACATGTGCAGATTCAAATTCCTGTGTGTCGGCACATCGCATTTCAGGCAGTGAACTGCCAGACCAAAAGACTTCTGGAGAGATGCAAGTTGTTGAGCTGCTGGGTGTGAACGGTGGAAGTAAGCACATAGCGAGCATGGCCTCCGCAGAAGCCCATGTAGGCCGGGATGTTGGTTTAAAAATTGCTGGACAACCAGGTTCAACACGTGAGCCATACAAGGCACGTGTGTCACATTGCCCTGACAAAGGGCCGCACCCAGGTTTGCATGATTGTCGCACATGGCTGTTAAGTCACCACCGGAGTACGCTCCAGCAACTTGTACTCCGATCGCCAGGTGACACCGTGCTCCTTTCGTACATAGTGCTGATGATGGGAGAGGAGTCGATGCCAGCGGCGCCGGTGGCTGCAGGTTACGCACAGCCACTGGGCTGGGTTACCTTGAAATCTGCTGTACCACTGGCTGACTGTAGGTGGTGGTTGTCTAACAGCGGAAGTACCATCATTCAGCTACAAACAATGGTGAGACACCACACCCTTTTTTAGGCTCCTCCTGTCTGCTGACCACTGCCAGACATAGTTCTGAACTTCAGGTTCCTGTTCCACCCAGTTCTGTTTTGTGATTTTGTGTGCTGACTACTGCTTGTTTCCTGACTATGTCTCCTGCCTGCTGTTTATGTACCTCGTTGCCCGATCCGCATTTGACCTCTGCTTGTTTTCTGATTAAATACGGACTTGAAAAATCCAATAGCTATATGTAAGAGTGAAAATGTGAAAAATGGAATCTGCATTACTGCTATGAACATATGAATCAAGAGAAATTTAGCTACTGAATTGATCAATGCAATAGAGCCCCAACACTACGCCAAAGTATTTCTCTACGTTGGGGTCCCTAGCTTGTGTGTGTCCTCTCATGCAGTTAAAAAAACTTACCGTGTATGGGAAGCTGAGACCCAGGCTATTTATGCGTATGATATGGATTGGCAATAGGTGTGGTTGGGGAGGGTTCACAAACGAAAAAATACTAACAAATAAGGAATAACGTTTGGAACACCATTCTAAGTCTGAACTGGGTGCAAAAACCTAAAAAACATCACTATGGGGAGATAAGGTATGCACACCAGTGACTATGTAAGGGGAATACATGAAATAGCAGAAACTGCTGTGTGAATACTGACTTGAAAAATCCAATAGCTATATGTAAGAGTGAAAATGTGAAAAATGGAATCTGCATTACTGCCATGAACATATGAATCAAGAGAAATTTAGCTACTGAATTGATCAATGCAATAGAGCCCCAACACTACGCCAAAGTATTTCTCTATGTTGGGGTCCCTAGCTTGTGTGTGTCCTCTCATGCAGTTAAATGAGTCTCAGCTTCCCATACACGGTAAGTTTTTTAACTGCATGAGAGGACACACACAAGCTAGGGACCCCAACGTAGAGAAATACTTTGGCGTAGTGTTGGGGCTCTATTGCATTGATCAATTCAGTAGCTAAATTTCTCTTGATTCATATGTTCATGGCAGTAATGCAGATTCCATTTTTCACATTTTCAGTCTTACATATAGCTATTGGATTTTTCAAGTCAGTATTCACACAGCGGTTTCTGCTATTTCATGTATTCCCCTTACATAGTCACTGGTGTGCATACCTTATCTCCCCATAGTGATGATTTTTTAGGTTTTTGCACCCAGTTCAGACTTAGACTGGTGTTCCAAATGTTATTCCTTATTTGTTTTCTGATTAAGACCTGGCCGTCCGATTCTGTTCATGTTCCTCAATTCATGGTTTGACCCTGCCTGACTACTTCTCTCTCGGACTGCAGCCTTCCACAGGTATTGATCACCTTGGGCCCTGTGTAATTCCAAATCCCTGTATAGGGGTTAATGGGTTTCAGGGTTCTGGGGGTCCTGCTTGGTGAGTGGCTTCCCTCTAGCCTATCCCTTACAGCCCGTCTGAGTGTGTGGATCCAGGCAGGTGTTACACTGTGCCCTCTGCAGAAGGCCATGTAGGCCAGGATAGTGGTTTAAAAATTGCTGGATAACCAGGTTCAACACGTTATCCATACAAGGCACGTGTGTCACATTGTCACAGCAAAGGGCTGCAACCATGTTTGCATCATTGTCACACCCGGCCTTCCCTGGCTGGTGGTTGAATGGAGCCAACCATTGATGAAACTTGGTCTCTCTCTCCAGAGCTTACCGTCCACAACTCCTCAGCTGTGTGACTCACATTTAACAGACATTTCAAAGTAAAGAGTCGACCACCTGATGCCGTTGAGCTCTGCTGCCAGCATAGTAAGGAGGTGTGCAGGATTCCTTCTGCACAGTTACAACGCCGGTGGCCTTACAATACAGGTTTTGAGCGGAGGTTGAGGACCTAGACGAGGTTGAGGAGGCAGAAGCAGTGGAGGAACTTCTACATACAGAGGAAGGATTGTCACACAACTTGTGGGGACGGCAAGACTTGGACAGCAGACACTTCTCCATCTCTCACCATAGTTAGCCAGTGCCCAGTCAGCGACATGTAACGCCCCTGTCCATGCTTACTGGTCCAAGTATCTGTGTTGAAATGCACCCTGTCACACAAAGAGTTTCTCAAGGAAGGGGTGATATTGTGTGCGACACGCTGGTGTAGTGCAAGTACGCCTTTCTTTGAGAAGGAGTGGCAACTGGGCATCGGCTCTTGGGGCACTGCGATGGGCATAAGGTCTCAAAAATCCCTTGTTCAAAAGCTTGGAAAGGCAGCATTTCTGTAGCCAACAGTTTGTAGATGCTGAAAGTCAACCTCTTAGGCATGCCATGCCCTTCTAAAATCATGTAAAACACAGCAAGGGGACTCCAACCACAGTCTCCCTCGTTTCCAAAAATGGGGCCACACACACACACACACACACACACACACACACACACACACACACACACCACTTGACTGGCATCAGTTGTCCCCCAGTTGCAATCTTAAAAAGTTGCTTTGCATGAACCACTCTCAAAAATACACCAGACTTTCGCCTCCCCTGGCTGACACAGGGGTAGAAAAGTCCTCTGTGATCCATGACTTGTTCATCTTGGTTCTTTTTGAAAAAAGCAAGGGGACTCTAACCACAGTCTCCCTCGTTTCCAAAAACTGGGCCACACACACACACACACACACACACACACACACACACGTGCACACACACGTGCACACACACACACACACACACCACTTGACTGGCATCAGTTGTCTCCCAGTTGCAATCTTTAAAAGAAGCTTTGCATGAAGCACTCTCAAAAATACACCAGACTTTTGCCTCCCCTGGATGACACAGGGGTAGAAAAGTCATCTGTGATCCATGACTTCCTCATCTTGATGAACGTTAGTCTGTCCACATTGTCAGTGGACAGATGCGTGCGCTTATTTGTCAGCACACCCCCAGCAGCACTGAAGACAATTTCCGAGAGAACGCTGACTGCGGGACACGACAAGATTCCCAAGGCGTAAGTGGCGAGCTCAGGAAATTTATCCAGATTGGAAGCCTGAAATGAGCAAGGCTCAAGTTGCACAGTAATAGCATCGATGTTCACTTGCATATACTCATATATCTGTGTCTCCTCTTTTTCATCGTCCAGCTGTTTTGTTTTTGCATGAGTATATGTCTTTGTCACTTTCCCATGTGTTTGTGGTGTATTGGGAGTTGTTAGTCACCTTTGGGACACCTTTGAAGGTGTTTTCTATGTGTTTTTATGTGTTTGTCTCCCATTGTTTTCAATGGGGTTCGAGAGGTTCGTCGAACGGTTCGTCGAACCGAACTCGAACGCGGCCTCCGTTCGACGAACCGAACCGAACTCGAGCCTTTAGGGGGTGGCTCATCTCTAATCCCCACATCAGCAAAATGATCAAAAAATGCTACTAAACATGGATCCCCACAGAAATAGCCAATCATACTTGCCCAGATAAACACCTTATTCCTTATTCCAGAAAAAACGAGGGTGGAAATGGGTTCACAATGGAAAACCAGGCAATTTCCCCATACCATAGATTCAGGCAGCGCTGACAATGCAGGAGATCCGCCAGCTGTCCAGTGTATTAGGAAACTCAAAGATAATCTAGAGTTGATTCCCACCCCTTCCTCTATAAATGGCCCTACCACAGGGGAAAAAAATTGCAATAATGATGTCCACAACACACCTGTTTACTAGAGGACGAAGCACTGTACCAGCGCATGTGCAAGTGCGTGTGCGCCAAACTGGAACGCACACAACGTAGATGGCAATTCCAGCATCATAAAATCAATGATGTTGTCGGCACATGCGCTCCACGCCAGAACGCACGCATCATCAATGCATGCGCTCTGCGTCATCAATTAGTGACGTTGATCCTACATGCGCAGTTGGTGTGCTCCCCATGGACCGCAGGGATGAAAAAATATGACCACCGCTTACCTGGACACATAGGTTACTCCTCTGATCCCTGCCATTGCAGGTTGATTAGGTCTGTGATCCCTGCCATTGCAGGTTGATCATTCTTTTTTGGTCTCCCTTGAGGAACTCTGGTCATTCAGAGGGAAACACGTCGGGAAGACGATTTTTGGTTGTTTTTGTATGGTTGCGGGGCAGACAACTCACTTGGGTGCTGCCCTTGTCAGGGCGGAAGTACAATTACAGGGGCACGACAGGGGTTTTTATTCCATCTCCCAACGCCTTACCCTGGTTCTTCCAGCCTGTGACCAACTGTGGATCGGTGTGTCTCCTTACCCTTTTTAAAAGATCTGGGTGAGATCCTTCTAATATGTAGCCATTTGGCACGTTTGTTTTACTGTACTATTTACACTATTTAAGTGAACTAATATCGATTTTATTAATAAATTAAAAGTTAAGTTTTAGTCCTTGCTATTATCTCTGCTAAATTGGACTATTGGGCACTATTTTTCTGTTTTATCAGATTCTGCTATTGTACGATGAAAAAATATCCCCACGCAGATGGTCTTAGGCTAAGGAGGGAACCCTCCGAAACGCGTACCGTGTTACCATTACCTTGCCATAGGGCGGTTTTAATTTTATGGAAGAATGTCTATCTTTTTAAAGTTTGATAAATAAAGAATTCGTTTTATGGATTTGCCAGAACTGGATGCTGGATTTTTTGCATTCTACTATTGATCTCAGTGGGGCTCTGCTGAATTGTCCGTGCACCGTTTGGCCATTATTGGATCTCCAGGTGGGTGAGCTGGTTTTTCCCACTTTTTTGGTTTACCCCACGCAGATGCAGTATGTCAATGTCTCACAGATACCAGCCAGATAGTAGAGATTGGAAGAACTTAAGCAATACCAGAGAAGTAAAAATGGGTCTGCCCAAATAAGCATAGGGAGGTACTACACAAGTGATAAAGATGTTATATAGTAGTTAATCCGCACACTTATATATACACTAGAAGGTGGCCCGATTCTAACGCATCGGTTATTCTAGAATTTACGTATTGTGTAGTTAATGTATGAGTTTTGTGTGTGTGTGTGTGTGCGGCGTCTGTGTGGGTGTCTGTGTAGGGCGGTGTTTGTGGTTCCCAGTGTGTGTGTGGTGTGTTGTGCGGTGCGCGTGTGGCAGTGTGTGTGTGTTTTGGGGGGAGGTGTGCACCCCCCATCGTGTTCGATCCCCCATGCTGCACCCCCCCATCGTGATCCTTCCCCCATGCTGCGCATCCCCCATCGTGCTCCATCCCCCATGCTGTGCACCCCCATCGTGCTCCATCCCTCATGCTGCGCACCTCCCATCGTGTTCCATCCCCCATGCTGCGCACCCCCCATCGTGCTCAATCCCCCATGCTGCGCACCCCCATCGTGCTCCATCCCCCATGCTGCGCACCTCCCATCGTGTACCATCCCCCATGCTGCGCACCCCCATCATGCTCCATCCCCCATGCTGCGCACCCCCATCGTGCTCCATCCCCCATGCTGCGCACCCCCATCGTGCTCCATCCCCCATGCTGCGCACCCCCTATCGTGCTCCATCCCCCATGCTGCGCACCCGCCATCATGTTTAATCCCCCATGCTGCGCACCCCTCATCGTGCTCCATCCCTCATGCTGCGCACCCCCCATCGTGCTCCATCCGACATGCTGCGCACCCCCCATCGTGCTCCATCCTCCATACTGCACACCCCCCATCGTGCTCCATCCCCCATGCTGCGCACCCCCCATCGTGCTCCATCCCCCATGCTGCGCACCTCCCATCGTGCTACGTCTCCCATGCTGCGCAACCCCCATCGTGCTCCATCCTCCATGCTGCACACCCCCCATCGTGCTCCATCCTCCATGCTGAACACCTACCATCCTGCTCCATCCCCCATGCTGGGGCCGCCGGGGGCGGGTCCGAGCGTGGCAACGTGTGCCGTGGGCAGGGTTGAGCGGGCGAGGCATCAGCGTATGCCGGCTCCCTTCACATGTGTACCGGGAGCCGGTGTACGCTGGTAACCATGATACACATCGGGTAACTAAGGGAAGCGCTTCCTATAGTTACGCGATGTGTATCATGGTTACCAGCGTACACTGGCTCCGTCACGATCCCAGCATCGCAAGGTTATGTCCGCCGGGGGCGGGACCGAGTGTGCCAACGTGTGGCGCGGGCGAGCGGGCGAGGCATCAGCGTATGCCGGCTCCCTGCACATGTGTACCGGGAGCCGGTGTACGCTGGAGCGGGCAATGCGTGCGGAGGGCCTGGGCAAGCGGCTAATCCATGCGAGGGGTGGGGCCAGGCCGAGGCGAGCGGCCAATCCGTGGGGGGGGCGGGGCCAGGCCGAGCCCAGCGGCCAATCCGACAGTTGTCACTGTAATGACACTGTCACGGTGACACAATTTTGGAGCAAGACAGACAGACAGACAGACAGAATAAGGCAATTATATATATAGATAACATAATAGATTACATATGAGAACAATTTACATACATAGATTATACATAGATTATACATGAATTATGTCACAATCGTGTAAACAAAAATATATGGAGACACCCCATACAATCCCATGTACATATGCAATTAGCTATAATCGTGTTTAGATCAGTACCCAATCATCCCTATACAATCCCAAATACATATACAGATAGCTATCCTAGCGCTTATACAAATATGCAAACTCTGATACAGCACATAGGGGGATCCAGACATATGTCTGTAACAATACAATGATATAAAAGAGTAGTATTCATGATATATTCCATAAATATGGGCAAACCCCAAAAGAAAAAGGGGAAAAAAACTCTGAGTATGTACATGTAACACCCAGGGATATGGGGTACTCGGTTCCAGGCAGTGTACGTGTTGTGTCCCATGAATGGGAACAACCTGTTGTATATATTTCTTGCATTGCATATTTTTCCTCTTATCAGGAAATTCCTTTATTGTTACTAGGTAGATTTAGACTGTAGGAAGTTTGTCCCTATGTTCCTCCCTTAGTTGGCTTCTGTAAAGAATGCTCCTCCCTTTCTTCCTCAGTTTAGTCTAGAGAGGAACCATTGCTCAAGACACATGTCTACAACCCTGTACAGATTATTCCTTTTCACCTGCCTTTACTTTGTACTTAATACAAGATTCTAGAAGAAAAGATCAGTGTTTCTCCTGGTCTTCCTACAAGTCATTGTTTCTGGCTGAGTTGAACTATCTGTGGATGCCGGTAGTGTGAGTACAATCATACAGTTATCTAAGGGACTGATAATTAGAGCGCTTGGGATTCACAGCTACCAGGAAGAGACAGAACAGTGAAAAGGACTAGCTGTGACCTGGATTATTATACATATATCAGTAAAGAACCTGTTTCCAGGAGTGCTATACTGCATACAATCCAGAGAAAGGATTACCCCAAGGGGCTGATAACAAGCCACTGCATAAAACTTTATAGCAGCTTCTGACAGAAAGTACCCTGTAAAGTATTAACCTGTTATCAGAACTGTGTGCAGCTATAAACCTAGAATCACCCATAAGCTAATTGTAAAGGCCCCTTTACACACTGAGACTTTCTAGCGATCCCACCAGCGATCCCAACCTGGCCGGGATCGCTACAAAGTCTCTGGTGAGCCGTCAAACAGGCAGACCTGGGCAACGACGCAACAGCGATCCGGACCTGCAGAACGACCTAGCTAGTCATTGGGGACGTTGTAAAGCAGCTTTTTGAAAGGGAAGTCGCTAACGAAGTCGCTGTAAAGTCCCCTTTACACACTGAGACTTTCTAGCGATCATGCTGCACAGCGGGAAACAAAGGACCAAAGAATGGTCCTGAACGATTTGTAGCGATCAGCAACTTCACAGCAGGGGCCAGGTCGATGATGTGTTTCACACACTGCAATGTCGCTGGGGAGGTCGCTATTACGTCACAAAACCAGTGACATTACAGCGATGTCGTTTGCGATGTTGCAGTGTGTAAAGCCACCTTAAGTTGCAGCCAGAAACTCTGCAAATATATTCTGCAAACACAGGCTGCTCCCCAGCTAAGATTGCAACATTGTATTCGTCTCCCTGACAACCAGTGCAGAGCAGCATTCACCCTTCTTGATGGAGGCAAAGGCTGCTTTCATATATCCGGTTTTTGCAGTGCGGCACAATCCGGCTCAAAAACCTATGCAACGGATGTGGCGAAAAAAACGGATCCGTTGCATAGGCTTTTCCATGCGGCCCGTCTGTTTTTTGATGGATGCGACTTGATACTGTGCCTGCGCAGTTCAAAAAAAACGCATCTGGCGGCCGGATGCGGTTTTTGCCGCAGGACGCCGCATCCGGCGTCCATAGGCTTGCATTGTAAATTAAGCCGGATCCGTCGCGATGCGGTTTTTCGCAGCAGACAAAAACGTTCACTTGAACGTTTCATCCGGCCGCCGCAGCAGCTAAATATGCCGCATCCGGCAAAAAACGGACGCAACGCAAGGCCATGCGGCACAATCCGGTGCTAACAAAAGTCTATGTGGAAAAACCGCACCCCGCGGCAAAAAAACACGGATGCGGTTTTCCCGCAAAGCGCCATATTGTGCCGCACAGCAAAAAACGGATGTGTGAAAGCAGCCAAAGAGAACAATTTCACTACCTGCTCTGGAGCAACAAGAGAAAGACATGGACTCACACTTAAATTACAGTGAAAGATCTAAGCGGTTGACCAAACCAACATGGAAGGTTAAAGAGAACCTAGAAACAGCCAGAAGTGAACTGCTTACCCACACAACATTATTGTGGCAAAGAGTGCAAAAACAAGTGACTGTTTTATCTGTGCCTGGTGCTCATAAGCTACCACCAGAGGGAGCCCTTGAACAACTGTACTCAGCATACCGGTCCTACAAAGAGATTTGTAAAAAATATTCCTCTACCCTGCTGAGAACAAATACGTCTGAGTCTCAAAAAGAACTACAGGACTTCCAACAGCTTAATGCTGAACGAGATCACACCGTGCGTGACATTGTGAGTGAGACTGAAGCAAAAATGGCGCAAATGTCAGGAGCAGCATCTTACAAATCCAGGTCCGTTAAGAGCTCAAGGCACTCACTCAAATCAGGCTCATCAAGGTACTCAACCCTCAACGAGCAGCTCATAAAGGCGCGCGCTGAAGCAGAAACAACGAAAGTACAAGCCATCTTTGCCCAGAGAGAAGCAGAGATGAACGCAGAATCTTCACGCAGAGAAGTAGAGATGAAAGCAGAATCTGCACACAGAGAAGCAGAGACAATTGCAGAATCTTCACGCAAAAAGGCAGAAATTGAAGCCTTACAGAAGGAATGTGAACATGTGGCGGCCATGGCGAGGCTAAAGGTCATTGAGCAAGCTCTGGGTGGGAGCCAAGAAGGCAGCGCCAGTTTGTGTGATCTCGACACAGAAGACCCATTTAAGCGTACAAGAGATTACGTGCTGAGCCAAGCCGACGAACTGCCAACTACCATCAACATTCCCGTCAGCGATAACACTTCTCCAGAGCTTCAAGACACTGATCCACCTACAGCTTCCAGCCTTCCAGGTCAGTCCAATGCACCACAGACCTTCAAGCCTGAACCTGCTTCATATTCGAATGTACAGCCACACACTGCGCATCAGCAACCTCTGTATGCCCATGTCTACATGCAACCTAACATGCCGGCAAGGCGCTACACTCCCAACAACAGTGTAGTTCCGGCCCCGCATACAACAGAGACTGTACACACCAAACCGATCACTGGTCTAAATGCCTACGCCACTCCGTACTTTCCCATGTTCCCGAACCAAAAAGCTATGAACCACGCAACAAGCACCACGCAGTCAGCAAATGTGCCCCCAATGTCGGAAAGATCAGACATGTCCGAATTTGCGAGGTACATGATCCGCCGAGAACTCACCAACACCGGTCTCACGAAGTTTGATGACCAGCCCAACTACTACAGAGGGTGGAAGTGTGCCTTCAAAACAGCAACGCGTGACCTCGGCATTACGGCTTCCGAAGAGCTGGACTTGCTAATCAAGTGGCTAGGGCCACGTTCTACCGAGAGAATCAAGAGACTCAGATCCGTCTACATCAGCAACCCAGCAACTGGTCTCGCAACCGCATGGGACAGACTAAAGAAAGGCTTTGGCAGTCCTGAAGCAATTGAAGAGGCATTGCTGAAACAACTATACAACCTTCCCAAAATATCTGTCAAGGATGCTTCAAAGTACCAGGAACTCAGCGACCTGCTATCCGAGCTCCAGCTGGCCAAAACAGATGCACACCTACCTAGCCTCAGCTATCTGGACACCGCTCGTGGGGTGAAACCCATAGTCACCAAGTTACCTTACAACGTGCAGGAAAGGTGGACCACGGTAGGAACAAACTATAAAAAAGAGCACCAAGTCTCCTTCCCTCCATTCTCCTACTTCTGCGAGTTCATCAACGGCATCGCGGAACGTAAGGCAGAACCCAGCTTCACCTGTGGAGAACCCACCGGCTCCACTTCACCAGCTCCCAGATATGAGAGCCCTCATCAAAATGACAGAAAATGTAGGGGCCCAGTATCTGTCAAAAAGACCGATGTGCTACTACCTACACCAACGTCGGCACCAGACAAGGGCAATGAAGGCGGGAAGGTGGAAAATCTGAACCGCCAGTGTCCTATTCACAAACTGCCACAGCCCCTGAAGTGCATTGGCTTCAGGAAGAAACCCCTTCAACAACGAAAGGAACTCTTGAAAAGGTTTGGGGTATGTTTCAGGTGTTGTGCCTCTACAGAACACCTTGCAAAGGACTGTCAGGTTACAATTAAGTGCATGGAGTGTGACAGCACGGATCACATGCAAGCGCTCCACCCATTTCAGCCTGATCCTACACCTTCTCCTACCACAAGTCATGGCGGGGAGAGTACAGGCCAAGATGCAAACCACCTCACAGTATCCTCCTCGTGCACCTGAGTCTGTGGAGAAGATCTCTGGGACAAGTCTTGTGCGAAAATATGCCTAGTAAGGGTATATCCCAAAGGTCACCCAGAAAGGGCCGTTAAGGTGTACAGCATCCTGGATGACCAGAGCAACAGGTCACTGGCCAGGTCCGAACTCTTTGATTTGTTCGGCTTAAAAGGAAATGCCTACCCTTACACACTAGGTACTTGCAGCGGCATCTCAGAAGCTTGCGGAAGATGAGCCAGTGGTCTCGTGGTAACATCTCTTGAAAATACCGTAGAGATACCTCTACCGACTCTCGTCGAGTGCAACCAGATACTGGCTAACTCGGGAAGAGATTCCGACAGCGGAGGCAGCTCTTCCCCACCCTCACCTGAGAACTATCGCCAGCAAGATCCCAGCTCTTGATCATAGTGCAAAAATCCTGATTCTGCTTGGAAGGGACATCCTCTGGCTACATAAAGTACGCCAAAAAATCAACGGGCCACACGACGCGCCATTTGCTCAGCGCTACGACTTAGGCTGGGTGATCATAGGAAACGTCTGCGTGGGCAGAATGAACAGTTCCGACGTGATCTCCTCCTACAAGATGCACATCCTCCCAAACGGTCGCGGCACTCACTTTCAACCATGTCCGCATCACTACTGGGTGAAAGAGAGGCTGAGCGACACCAGGTGGAGACAGCAGTCACCAGACTGCGCGGATGCACACCACCTCTGGGATGACAACTTCGTGTCAACAGTGTTTGAGTCTACAAACGAAGACAACAAGTTGGCACCGATGAGAGAAGACAAGAAATTCATAAAGATTATGGATAAAGAGTTCTCTCAAAATGACTCTAGCAGTTGGGTAGCCCCATTACCCTTTCGGTCTCCAAGGCCAAGGTTGCCAAACAACTTCCAGCAAGCAACCGCAAGGTTCTCCTCTCTAAAACGCACCTTGAAAAGACAACCAGAGATGGAGAAACACTTTGTCGAGTTGATGCAAAATATCCTCAACAGAGATTATGCCGAACAGTGGCACCACATTCCCACCGAACAAAACCCAGGTGACCGAGGAACGAGACTCACTGATGCGTCCAAACTCGGCGACACCATGTGGCTGACACCTCCAAGTATCTTATACGAGGAGACCTGCGATAACTACGCTGTCAACATGTACGAGCTGGTGGAACCAGAATCCGACAAGGAAATTAGACCAATCATCTCGGCTCGCTACACTTCAGCGACATCAAAACAGAAGTTGGGTCCTCATCGTTTCGAGCGCTTGTCAAGTTGGTCATCTGCAGTACGAGCCATAGCTCGTCTTATTCACATCACTCACCATTTCTACAAGTCTTCAACGTGCCACAGCTGGCACATGGGCGAGAATCATCATGCTGTCATCGACAAAGAACATGCCAAACAATTCCGGTCCGACTGTGGAACTAATTTCACAGGGGCTTGTAAGGAACTGCAGCTAAACAACTTCTTGGCTGACAATGGCTGTACCTGGGTGTTTAATCCACCACACTCATCACACATGGGTGGATCCTGGGAACGCATGATCGGAATCGCACGAAGAATCCTTGATTCCATGCTACTAAATCACAAACTTCCTCTGTGACGCCCTGGACCCCAGGGGTCACAGGTAACAACACCTACCACATTACACCCCCCCCCCCCATCCCCTGTGAGGACACACCAGTCACCCGAAAGGGAGACCTGATGCCTCCCTCAGGGCCAGTAGGGCACACCAGGTGGGCGGAGTCAGGTGGAAAGGCACGCCCACCGAGGAGACTACTGTCCTGAGGCAGGAAGTACAAACAGAACAGTGGAGAACAGTTTAGAGTGTGAGAGTAACAGGAGGTGAAAAGGAGAGAAACTGTCAGGGACCCGGGTTGGAGCCTGGGCCCCTTGGAAAACGTCAGGCAAGCAGACGGTGGTGGCCGCCTGCAGGAGTACCGGTACAGCAACCGGCGGAATCGTAGGGACCGGGCCAGGGTTGGAGCCCGCTGGCCCTGAACCGGGGAGTCAACCGTGTACCGGAGCACCAGAAACCGGGTACTCAGACCCCGTCCTAGCTTAGAAGCCACTGAGTTTAGGCAAATTGACTGATTGCTGGCTGGACCTCACGAGTTCATCCACACCCAAAGTCCCGAAAGAAGGCAAAAGCCCACCGAGACCGGGTGAGCGCCACCGCCAAGGGCCAAACACCCAACGGGCCAGCGCCTGCGGGCAACTGAGGGCTCCTCCGGCAGCTCCACGCCGGGGAGCGGGCTACCACTGCTCAGGCAGGGGAGCCGAACAAACCACAACCAGAGGTGCACGGGAAAGGGGCCACCATCAACCTCACAGGGGACACGAGCAGCCGGCTGCGGGACCCGACCATACCCGAACTTTGGTTTACCAGTGACTCTGAGTGTGAATTAATCGTGAGTACACCAGTGCCATCCGGGGACGACACTGCACCGCAGCACTGCACCCTGCACCCCGACAACAACACCAGCGCTCCAGTATCCTCCAGCGTCCCCCTCTCCAACCGGGCCCCAGGACACACTGCCCCTACCCACGGAGGGGCTAACATCTAGGCTGCGGCCGCAACACCGATCCCGGACGAGCCCGCCTTCACTCCAGCTGCAGTGGTGGTGCATCCTGTCACCACGACCCGTGGGTGGCGTCGTGACCCGTAGGATGACAGCGCGGCCCTCCCCGGCTGCGCGCCTCATCCCACCACCACCACCACCCCACTGCCTCTCCCCCTTAACAGAGCGACGTGGCCACCGGTCCGGAGGCGCTCGTGCCACCGACAACCCGAGCCCGGACCTCGAGCGGCTCGGCCCGAGCAAGCGGAGGAAGCGGCCGGGCCCCTCTCGGGGCGGTACACCTCTCACCCACGAAGTGCTGGTGACCTTCCTCGCAGAGGTATCCCCTATAATAAATGCCAGACCTGTGGTTCCTGTATCATCCGACCCCGACGCTCCAATGATTCTCACTCCAGCCACACTCCTCACACAGAAAATTGGAGCCGTTTCAGTCCCCCCTGGGGAATTCAATCAAAAGGACATTTTCAGACGTCAATGGAAGCAAGTACAACATTTGTCCAATGTGTTCTGGCATTGGTGGAAGACCGAGTATTTGCATCTGCTTCGAAGCCGTCACAAATGGCAGAATTCATCTCCTAACCTGAAAGTAGGAGACGTTGTCTTGCTGAAAGACTGAGAGGCTCATCGCAATGAGTGGCCAATGGGACTCATCACCAAGGCTGTACTCAGCAACGATGGAAAGACCCAGAAAGTAGAAGTGAAGGTGACGAAGGGCGGTTCAACCCGAATCTTCTTTGGTCCATTTACCGAACTCTACTATACCGTGCTACTTATACCGAAGGAGGACGTTACATGAACTAACTTTGTCGTTGGACACTGCCACGGTGGGGAGCGTATCTTTCCTTACCCCTGCAGTACTGAGACACAACTGTCCGTGTCCAATTGAACCTTGAACTTTTCCTTTGGACTCAAACTTTACCGTTGGATTATTGGGTTGGAGGAAGAGTTGGCATGTTTGCGGCTTCCCCAATCTGAAGATGGGTTTGTTGAACTTGAATTCATTTTCCATTTTTTCTACTTTTACATTTTTACGCAAGGACTATGCGTCATCGACCAAGCATGGACTTGAATTCAGTGCATTACTGTTGTAGCTGTTCTGTTTTGTCACAAGTCAGCTTATGGGATCACCAGTGAGGTCTTCTCAATTAAGCCTCTTCAGACCTAATCAAGATCGAGCGCTCGGAGAAAAAGACCAGCATCCATGTGGGCATGATCAATTTTCTGTTTATTTAACCAAAGTACACTTTATTTATACCATTTACAGATCAATGTGATATTGCAAATAAGGCTTCTAAGCTGGACTTTACAAGTTGCTCACATGACCTTTAAGTTTTAGCAAAGCAAAAATGTAGAGTCATGCATATGAGATAAGAAGAAGATAAGAAGAACATTTAGAGACAAAATAATCCTTGAGCCTGTCTCTTATTCCGAAGGCTCCATAATGACTATGAACTACCACCAGATATACTTACTAATAACAATAAAATATCTTTAATGAAGAAATATAGAAACTATTAACCCTTCTATATCAATTTCCCCCTTTTGTAAATGGTATAACCTTCACTACAGGGTCAGTAGGCGTCCAAACAGGAGCTGCTGGCTCATGGGTCTAGTACCCATGAGGGGTCTTCCTACCACTTCACCCATCCACCCTCAGTGTGGACACCTACTCCCCGTCAGTAGAGGCCATTTGGGGTCCGTAGTAAACTACAGAGGGTTCAATACTGAAACTCTTAGAACATACATTATTCAATAGTTTAGCTAACGCATATATCAATGCTTTTACAGCTATATAAAGCAATAGACAGAATAACAATATTTGCATACAGGACTGTATAATGCCAGAAACCCAACCTGCTAGGCCCTTAAACCAATTAGCTGGATTCATAAAAGAAAATGTATTTCCTCACCAGGAGTCTTCGCTGGAGTCATCCATATATATACATATATACATACACATGTATATACATATAATAGGAGAACAGACAAAAACTGGTGACCATGTATGTAGATACACACATAGACACAAACACACGGAAACAATCATTGTCCTTTCCACAGATAGCAACATCATTATATTGAAGACTGAACCATAATCCATCGTAGGTAATGGGGCCTGAATGAGGGATCTTAGTCTTTACTTTGGTAACTACACCCTCAATGTCCGGATTGTATTCCATCCACCACGACTGTCCCCTAGGCTGTGTGATATTTAGCTGGAACCAGGGATTAGTGACCTTTCCAGCCATAGTCAAGGTGGCAAATACATCTTTTCACCAGAATATCGATAGAGTCCAGGTTTCATTGTACATACAGTCTGATATCAACACCTCCTGTGGTTCCAGAGGTAAGGCTAAATATGGCATAGTCTTTGAAGAAAATAAAACTGTGTGTGCAGATCCAACAGTCTTTTGGCTTTTCTCCTTCCATGTCCTCAGTAAGAGAAATATGGTGGCGAATGAGTTTATTATCCCAGTCCGTATTTAAAAGTTCGCTCAGTGTCTTTGTTTGGTGCAGCAACCCTGCTACACCTAGCAGGATAATTAGCAAGACTGTCATTCAGCCGGTGGAGTGACCTCTTTACAGTGACTGGCGTGGATCCAGGTGGGCTTTCCCTCAAGTTTCACTGAGGTGGATGTGGTCAGCTGGACTTGGAATGGGCCATCAAAGCGTGGATCTAGGCTCTTTCTCACGTGTCTGCGCACGACCACCCAATCACCTGGATTCAGCTGATGCACATCTGCACTTGCATTGGGATCTGGAATGGATGAAAAGACATGTTTATGCACCACATTAAGTCTTTCCTGTAAGGCCTGGACGTAGGCTGTCATAGTGCCGTGTTGCATCTGTAACACTTGTGGAAAGTAGAGACCTGTTTTTGGGGCACTACCAAAAAGGACTTCAAAAGGAGACAAGCCTGTCTTTCTATTTGGAGTGTGTCTGACTGAAAAGAGTGCCAGGGATAAGCACTCTACCCAATTCTTTCCTGTCTCTGCCATGGCCTTTTTGAATTTTTATTTTTTTTTTTTAAGTGTCCCATTTAATCTCTCTACTTTTCCACTGCTCTGTGGATGATAAGGGGTATGGAATGCCTGCTCTATTCCCAGGGCCTGCATAATGTCCCTCATTATTTCTCCAGTGAAGTGTGTACCCCTGTCACTTTCTATGGCTTCTGGGATGCCATACCGGCAGACTAGTTCCTTCATCAGTTTTTCTGCAGTTGTTTTAGCATTTGCACATTTTACTGGATAGGCCTCAACCCATCCTGAGAAGAGATCTACACATACCAGGACGTATTCATACACTCCTACCTTGGGTAGTTGTATGTAGTCTATTTGCAGTCGTTGACACGGTAGAGCGGTCTGGGTGTTGCTTTCTTAGGGACTTTTACTGTTTTACCTGGGTTGTGTTGTGCGCAGATAATGCAGGATTGTACGTGTTTGGAGGCTACGTAATTGAAGCCAGGAGCGATCCAGAAGGCATTCACCTTGTTACACATGTGACTTTTTGAGGCGTGAGTGGGGCCATGTGTTGCTTGTGCCATCATAGGGAACAGGGACCTTGGTAAATACAACCTATCCTTACTTTCCCATACTCCATTCGAGTTCAGCCCAGCTCCCATTTTCCCCAGTGTTCCTTCTCTGTTTGGGCAGCCTGATGCTGGAGGGATTTCAGGACATCCAGACTCACTGTGGCTGGGACTTGCTGGCTCCCTGCCACTATCCTCTGATCCCTAGGCCTCTTTGCCGCTGCTTTCGCAGCTGCATCCGCCCTTCTATTGCCCGCTACCTCCAGTGAGTCACCTTTTGTGTGTGCTTTCACCTTAATGATGCCAACCTGGACTGGTAACATTAGTGCCTCCATTAACCGTTTTACCAATTCTGCATTTTTAATAGGCTTACCAGCTGACGTAAGAAAAGCTCTACTTCTCCAGATAGGGCCAAAATCATGACAGATCCCAAATCCATACTTTGAGTCTGAATAAACATTAATTTTCCTACCTGACCCCGCTCTACACGCCTCAATGAGCGCTGTTAGCTCCGCCTCCTGCGCGGACATGTGCGGCGGGAGTGGTTCAGCTCGGATTACCTCATGTGAGGATACTACTGCATATCCAGTGTAGAATCTCCCATCCAGGTGGTATCTGGAGCCATCTACAAAAAAACTCAAAATCTGCATTAGTAATAGGTGTATCATAGACATGTGGAAAACCTGCTGTCTCCTGACTCATCAGCTCTATGCAGCCATGCTCGTGCGTCATGTCAAAGTATTCATCCTCACTTGCTACCATTGTCACCAATTCCCCCTTTTCTGAATCTACTGGCAAAAGGGTGGCTGGATTCAGAACATTACACCTCTTGAGGGTGACATACTCAGGAATCAGAAGGGCACATTCAAGTCTGAGCTGTCTGGCCATAGACAGGTGTTTCGGTTGGACTTGCACAAGTATAGCATGGATGTCATGCGGGGAGTAAATTGTAGCGGGAAAATATCAATGTGATCTCGCAAGCTTTCCCTAGCAGTACTGCAGCAGCCGCTACAGCACGGACACACGTGGGTGACCCTCTGACAACTGGGTCCAATCGCGCTGAGTAGTAAGCTATTGGTCTCTGTTGTCACCATGTTGCTGTGTGAGGACGGCTGTCGCATGCCCTCCCTGTTCTGTGCAAAACAAGAAAAATGGTTGATCGTAATTTGGAATACCCAGGGCCGGGACAGATACAATGAGTAGTTTAAGGGAATGAAAGGAATCAATAGCTTCCTGAGTGAGGTCAAAGGGGTCAGATGACAGACAATCATTTTTCTTGTTTTGCACAGAACAGGGAGGGCATGCGACAGCCGTCCTCACACAGCAACATGGTGACAACAGAGACCAATAGCTTACTACTCAGCGCGATTGGACCCAGTTGTCAGAGGGTCACCCACGTGTGTCCGTGCTGTAGCGGCTGCTGCAGTACTGCTAGGGAAAGCTTGCGAGATCACATTGATATTTTCCCGCTACAATTTACTCCCCGCATGACATCCATGCTATACTTGTGCAAGTCCAACCGAAACACCTGTCTATGGCCAGACAGCTCAGACTTGAATGTGCCCTTCTGATTCCTGAGTATGTCACCCTCAAGAGGTGTAATGTTCTGAATCCAGCCACCCTTTTCCAGCACTGTACGGTCACTCGGTCACCTGGTGCCCTCCCTCTCTGCTTCCACTGTTTTCCTTGTGCTCTAGCATACATAACTGGTTGCTTGCATTTTGTCAGTTCAACCCCCTTAGCTACTTGCAGAAGGTCTGTTGGGTCCATGTTTCTCCACTCAGGTCTGGCTGTCTGTACTGCTTCTCGTAAAAACTTATTCATACCGTTAACAAATATACTCATCAGTATTTTGTCATTAAGGGAGGTTCTGACTTTGTACCCCACGTCTGCCCACTTCAGCTGTAACCTCCAAAAGTACGTCTCTATACTCTCCCCTTCCTGCTGTATTACGTCAGTCAGGGAAAGAGGGAAAGGTTGGTCTTCAGGGTCAGATAACTGTTTTCTTTCCTCACCATCAGAGTAATGTCCAGCTTCCTCCCCAAAACTCAATTCCTTCACTACCTCTGTCTCAGTGTCAGCGTCCTCTGTCATCACATGTGATCTGGTTCGAACAGGAGTTAGTGCAATCTGCTTAGGGCGAGTAACATTACACGTAGCACAAGTACTTCTCCAGTCTGGGTTTTTCTGACTACAATGTTTACAAGTCCATTCATCTGGTCTGGGTTTCTGATCATGTGAAGGGGGGGGGCGGTAGCAGTCACAGTTTTTGCTCTTGGTGCATTAAAACATTTATAATACACTTTACATAACAATAATATAATAATACATCCCACTGTTATTTCTTTACATCCACAATGCTGCACCTCTTCCCTGAATCTGTGCCATTTCTCAACATCCAAATACCCACACTCTGGCATGTCTGCCTTTCTGAGTATTAGTCTGACATTTTTCACTGCTTCTTTGCCTTCTCTTTCTTGCACTATCTGTTTGGCTGTTTTGGATCCTGCAGGAGCCCCACACTGCACACTGAACAAGTTGCCCATGGCTTCAACTTATTCCCACACAGCCCACCTTTCTGCAAATGCCCTCTCAGTGTCCCTGAACCTTGTTAACAGGCCACACGTCTCCTGGCAAGTCAGAATGGGCTCTCAAGTGGTAGCAAGAAGGCTCAATCAGCATTCACTCTCACCTGCTACACTTGTAGGGCGTATTGGGAAGGGTTAAAAACCTCTCTCACCCAATAGACCAGATGACTAAAGCAGGAAGGACCAGGTGTGATAGTCCTCTCACCTGCTAGACCACCTCCATGTAAGTGGGAAGGCCACAAATGCTCTCTAACCCACTTAGACCTGATGTGCAGTTGGCTACTCCATGCTGGTCCTTTACAGAGTATTCCAGCAACGAACGTAAGAGTTAAACCAAAACAATTAACAGAGCTGACTTCTCACAGAGGGCAGAAAATCGCGCAGCTGTTCACTTGACCCCTCCCAAAAGAATGTCAGTAGCGCACAGTTTGTTTAGCAAGAGTGTTATCTCGTCCGGATTCAGCTTCCCAAAACACAATCCTAATACCCACTGGTATAATACACAATCCCTGCAGAAAATTGAGACTACTTATATACCTTCACAGCACTAATATTCTATTTTACTATAAAACCTTCATCCCCATTTTGAGGGGAAGAAACACACAATATCTCACTATAAGGACAGATCCCAGGACCACTTGTCCTACTCATTCATTGATTCCAGAAGCATATGTAACAATACACCTTCCAAGGATCAGTTAACCTCACATGCAAATAAAATTATCTAAACCGCTCTTGACACTGATGGGAAAAAAAAAACATATGTCAGGTATCCACTCAAATACTCTATATGGCTATGCCCTGTGACATTTCACAACCGGAACATCTTTTCACAGTCCACAGTATGACCTATAACCATTAGACTTATACATACATATTATTTCACCAAGTCTCTTATCTCAATTACTTGTCACTTTGTTATTCAGAGGCTTCTCATCAATATACAACAACCTATTGCCTCCCTACTTTATCTAGGCATTAGTATGGAACCACTTATGAACACATATCCCTAGACCAGTGTATTGCCCATCAAAAATGCAAAGATGGCCAAAGCAAAACACAAAACACAGCAACACAGCAAATGCAATTATACAGAGACTGTCCCAAATTCCGTGCTATGCAATCTATGCAATCAGTTAATGGACGAACAACAGATTATCTTATTACTCTATATTTCAACTCTCATTCAGACATGCATGAAAAAACAATACTCACTGGTGATGCCAGAGTTCTTGAACCGTGTGTACAGCCTTACCCAGAATATTCGGGAAATCAGAGAGAGTGAAATAAAGTGTAAGAATAAAGCTTCTCACCTTGCTGCAGCTGAAATTTCACTGTCTCAAGAGTCCCCAAAACTTCTTCCGAATAGGCTGGTTGGCCACGGCTCCACGTTGGGCACCAAAAACTGTTGTAGCTGTTCTCTTTTGTCACAAGTCAGCTTATGGGATCACCAGTGAGGTCTTCTCAATTAGGCCTCTTCAGACCTAATCAAGATCGAGCGCTCGGAGAAAAAGACCAGCATCCATGTGGGCATGATCAATTTTCTGTTTATTTAACCAAAGATGGAAAGACCCAGAAAGTAGAAGTGAAGGTGACGAAGGGCGGTTCAACCCGAATCTTCTTTGGTCCATTTACCGAACTCTACTATACCGTGCTACTTATACCGAAGGAGGACGTTACATGAACTAACTTTGTCGTTGGACACTGCCACGGTGGGGAGCGTATCTTTCCTTACCCCTGCAGTACTGAGACACAACTGTCCGTGTCCAATTGAACCTTGAACTTTTCCTTTGGACTCAAACTTTACCGTTGGATTATTGGGTTGGAGGAAGAGTTGGCATGTTTGCGGCTTCCCCAATCTGAAGATGGGTTTGTTGAACTTGAATTCATTTTCCATTTTTTCTACTTTTACATTTTTACGCAAGGACTATGCGTCATCGACCAAGCATGGACTTGAATTCAGTGCATTACCGTTGCATTTTTTGTGTTTCTCTCTTTTCTCATTACAGGTTTTGTGACATCGAGGGACAGGATTGACTCCTTACGTCGTAGAAGGACTTGTGAAATCAGATGATGTCAGACGGGGAGTGTTGTGTCCCATGAATGGGAACAACCTGTTGTATATATTTCTTGCATTGCATATTTTTCTTCCTATCAGGAAATTCCTTTATTGTTACTAGGTAGATTTAGACTGTAGGAAGTTTGTCCCTATGTTCCTCCCTTAGTTGGCTTCTGTATAGAATGCTCCTCCCTTTCTTCCTCAGATTAGTCTAGAGAGGAACCATTGCTCAAGACACATGTCTACAACCCTGTACAGATTATTCCTTTTCACCTGCCTTTACTTTGTACTTAATACAGGATTCTAGAAGAAAACTTCAGCGCTTCTCCTGGTCTTCCTACAAGTCATTGTTTCTGGCTAAGTTGAACTATCTGTGGATGTGAGTACAATCATACAGTTATCTAAGGGACTGATAATTAGAGCGCTTGGGATTCACAGCTACCAGGAAGAGACAGAGTAGTAGGTCTTGGGAATGTCACGATGGTGGCCATTACCCGGTTTTGTGCCCTGGGCCCTTTTTGTAATAGGGATATTTACAGTGGATTGGTGAATAAAGTTTCTTCGTGACACCACTTGCGGTGTTGCGGCTAAGTGTAGGGAGTCGCCGCTGCAGAATATCTCTACTGGGGTTGGTGGTATTAGCAGCTAGTATGGTAGTCCCTCTGCAAGTAGGGTATTGCCCCAGTGGGTGTATGGTGCAGTGGGCGTCGGAAGAAGGGAGTCCAGACAGGTATTCAGTGCAAATGGTTTACTCACTTGGGATGTTAACTGGTTGCCCGAGGCCGGCTGGTTTCGCCTTCAGGTCCCCTTCATCCCAGTGCCAGTCTGGTTCTCTGGTACCTTCCTCCCCTGCACCTGTCTCTGGTAAGTAGGTCCCTGTGGTATAGAACACTGGGGGTCCCCTGACGGTAGCGTGAACCCTGTGGGGTTGGAGTCTCTGGTCCTGTTCCCGGTTCTCCCTTTGCTACTGAGTCTTCGGATTCTTTAAGGTCAGCAAGGTCCTTGATGGTCCCCTTTGCTGTGCAGGTGTTAACAGGTCAGCTTGAAGCTCTTTCCTGTCCTAGAGTCCTGTACCCCATCGGTGCGTAGCTCCGGGAGCACTCCACCGGCAACCACTTCTCCTGGGTACCAGGTCACCGTTAACCCGAGTCAGGACGTTGCTCAGTCACACCTTTTACACTTCTACTGTCAACTCTGTTCTGATTACTCTCCACAGTCTGCTCCTCCCACCTGGTCAACTAGAGGACTGGAGTAGCTCCACCTCTAGGCGGCCATCCATGGGTCCCACCCTAGCTAAGTACCATTGTATGGGGGATTGTTGGGGAAAACTGGGATTACCTGTTTTTTTGGTGTTACCGGCACTGGGGTTTTGGGTCCCTAAGGGGGTAGGCCCTGCATCCTGGTGGGGATGCAGAACCTTGTAGCACCTTGAGGGCTTCAGGGGTGGTACATTCCCCCTTGGTTAATTCCAGCACGTCCTCGGGCTGCAAGGTAAAACACTTTTTTTTATTTTATTTTTCAAGTAAACATTAACTGGTCATTCCACGCAGGGGAGGTTCATCACTTTAAAAACGTTTCAAACCTGGGTATCCCTCCCTGAACCCAACACCCAAAGATCCTGGTCCCAGAACCCTTCTAAGGAGACAGGTCACCGGCTTCACTAGTGACCAGGTCTCGGCCGCCTCTGCCGCAGACCTTTCCTGCACCCGGCCTTTCCTGGTGGCGGTGCTCACAGCAATGTCCGCTGAATGGGTGTACCCTGGTTGGGCACAACTGGTGCAACTATTTACAATACACAAGTTTGTGTTGGCTGCTTCCAGTCCTGCAGCCCGGGTCCATTTTTATATCAAAGCATTTCAAAACTGGTAACTTTTTCAGGAACAGTCCAATGTTCAAACAACAATTTTCAGTAGGCAATTTAAATCAATGTTACATCACACAACATTAACTGGAACAGTCAACAGTAAACAATTTAACTGGTAGCATAGCAGGTCATGGCTACCAGGGTGCTGGGTAGGGGCCATCAGGTTCACTTGGCCTCGTGGGATCAGCACTCAGAGTCTGTGTGCATTGGTCCTGTGCACCTGCACTGTCTCCTGGCTCCTCTGCCGTCACATAGGGTGGCATCTGAGAAGCAACCACATGCCAGGCCGGATACAGAATGACAGCGAATTGGCGCACCAGGTGCTCCAGCCTTGGCACAGTACCTGGCGATGGTCGAAACCGCCTCCTCCGATGACGTCATCACCTGGGCTGCTGTCACTGGATCAGAGGACGAAGCTTGCTCCTTCTCCAGCAGAGAAGGTGAGGCGACCGCTTCTGCTCTGGCAGGGGATGCTGACAACACTGTGTCCTTCTCCAGCAGAGAAGGTGATTCGACCGCTTCTGGTCTCTCTGGCTCTGGTGGTGACACAGGCTGGTTGAGGACGGATTCTGGTAGCTGGATTGGTGCAGCTTGGTCAACTGGCGCTCCTCTCTCTTGGGCCCGCATGGCTGCCACCACCTCCATCATCTCCTTGACTCGCTGCAAGTATTCCGCCCGCAGAGTCCAGCACAGCTGCTGGACTTCCGCTTCTAGCCTCTCCACGGTCCATGTCCCTGGTTGAACTGGGACACTGGCACAATCCCCTGGAGCAGACATGTTATCAGTAACAAATACAAGATGCAGACAGCTGCACACTAAAATGCCAACAATGCATAAGGGAACTCTGGTACTACATTACTGCTATATGAAAAAATTAGATTTTTAGTTTATGAATTGGCCAATGCATGTGAGCCCGGAAACCAATGGCGAGGTAAATCTCAATAATCCGGGTACCTAATTAAAATGCCACTATCTAGGTTAAAAACATCCGTGTTGGGGCATATAGACTAAAAAAATCTAACTTGAAATGCCACTAATTGGACTAACCTCCTTGTTTGGGCAGCTAGGACTCCTGGTATAAGGATTATGAACACAGCCTGGTTTATAGAGCGGAGTGCTCAGTCAGAAAGAGACTCACTACAAATATTTAAAAAAAAAAAAATTCCGACTTAACAGATATAGTTTTGAATCCAGTTATCAAGAGGACACTGAATTCAAAAGGGGGAGAAGGAGGTCACATATTATATTCTCCAGCAGTAGAGGGTTCAGCAGACACACATACTAGAGAAACCCTGAAACTGGCACTTCCTGTGCAACAGTCATATTTACTGGATTACAATGAAATATATCTGCTATCTGAAACAGGAAAATCTTGTCATATATATTATTTATTTATTTATTTATGAATTTAGTATTTTCAACCGTGTAAAGTATAGATTACCACTAACTGTATCATGGTCAGAGCTAAAGTTATAGGAATGATCTAATGCATATTTTTAGTTTTTGTTTTCATAGATGGAACAAGATGTTGGTCGATTGTACAATGGATATGGTACGGTTTACACAACATGAGGTAATAAAAATCCGAACCACTCCCTCCCCTCTTATTGGGACAGGAAACAGTGATGACGATGCCCTCTCTGGATGAGTAGAGCAGAAATGGGTAAGATGGTCAAATGTGTATGTAGGTTGTAGATCTTTCCGAAAGCCAAATGATCAACAAAGTATCAAGGACTGTGGAGAGAAAGACGCATAGGGTCTTACCAGATAAAAACCAGATAATTATAAAAAGTGTACACTCACCTATAGGGGTTGTGAAAATGTCACAACTGAAATCGCATAATCATGGGTGGAGATAGCTGCAGCCCCGCAGGAATATGAGACGAATTTTTGAGAAGAAAAACGGGGGTCACCGCTGCGCTTATCACCAATGCAAGTTGGAAATATTAATTCAAGTCGTTTATTGCAGGCACATATACAGGTCAACGTGTTTCAGGCGTCTCTGCCCCCTTCTTCAGGACACTATAGTAGTGACAAGGATCCTTGTCACCGCACCAGGGCGGGTGCATTCTCTCACATAGGACATTATGAGATATTTTCAGATTGGGGCTGATATACAGAAAATAGCCAATATAAGGGAACAATGCTTACAGAAACACGATGCAAAACAAGGACTCATGGTGGGAGAAACATTCTTCGTCCCAAACTAAACAATTAGTTTAAAGATTTATGTGGGCGATTTTCATAGATAACACACATCTGTATGTAACTGGTATTGTCTTGCGCATGTAGCCGGAAAAGTGCTACTCTGTGTAATACAAAAAGGTAATCAGGTCCACATGTAAGGGAAATCCTGTCAAAGAACTTCTGGTTGTAGGATACAGAAACAAGACAAGAAGAGATCCATTAGTGTTGTGATATTATTATGGGTATCTAGGTAGGGAACTGTGGCAAAGCAGGTAGGAAAGTCCAGAGGACGCGGGTAGCGTGCTCCTATATACCTCCGGATATGGCCACAATTAGTCACAAAAGGGGGATTGTGAGAGAATACAAGCCATTTTGTATTTATGTTTACTTTTCAAGAATAAGAAAATGCATTTTGTATTCATTATTGCTTCACCTTTAAAAAAAACAAACAAAAAAAACAACAACACAGGCTGCGCCACCACAAAAAAAAAAAATAAAAAACGTGAAATGGGATTCTCACGTTAACAACTTTGCTGATTTTCACATAGAATTACAAAACAAATTAAGGTCTTTAAAGTAAAGAATCAGGCAAAGGAATAGCTCCCTTAGGCCCGTTTCACGCGTCAGTGAAAAACACTGACGTTCTTCACTGACGTGTAAAACACGCACATGTCCCTCCGTGTTCCGTGATTCACGGCACATGTGGGTAGTCCATGTGCAATCCGTGATCTGTGATCCCGTGATTGTATATGGCAGTGATGGCGAACCTATGGCACGCGTGCCACCAGGGGCACGCTGAGCCCATTCTGCTGGCACGCGTGCTGTCGCCCGATGCTGCAGCTTTGGTCTGCTAGTGCAGTCGCGCTGGCAGATCAAATCTGTGTTGGAGCGGAGGATACATTTCTCCTCCACTCTGACACTCCTCCTCCCCCAGGCTGCAGTGTGTTGCCTAGGAGACGGAGGAGCGTCAGAGAGCGGCGCCAGCGCCGTCTGATGGCCGCGTGGGAACTGAGGACCCATCAGCGTGCAGCGGTAGAGTGGGTGCAGGAAGGTAAGTTGTGTGCTGCTTTTTTTTTTTTTATAACTCGTGTGCGGCAGCGCCAGCATGGGGTGGGGGGAACGCACATGCCAGCGTGGGGTGGGGGAACGCACATGGCAGCGTGGGGTGGGAGAGGGGGAACGCACATGCCAGCGTGGGGTGGGAGAGGGGGAACGCACATGCCAGCGTGGGGTGGGAGAGGGGGAACGCATATGGCAGCGGGGGGTGGGGGAACGCACATGGCAGCGTGGGGTGGGGGTGGGGGAACGCATATGGTAGCGTGGGGTGGGGGTGGGGGAACGCACATGGCAGCGTGGGGTGGGGGTGGGGGAACGCACATGGCAGCGTGGGGTGGGGGAACGCACATGGCAGCGTGGGGTGGGGGAGGGGGAACGCACATGGCAGTGGGGGGTGGGGGAACTCACATGGCAGCGTGGGGTGGGAGAGGGGGAACGCACATGCCAGCGTGGGGTGGGAGAGGGGGAACGCACATGCCAGCATGGGGTGGGAGAGGGGGAATGCACATGGCAGTGGGGGGTGGGGGAACGCACATGGCAGCGTGGGGTGGGAGAGGGGGAACGCACATGGCAGCATGGGGTGGGAGAGGGGGAACGCACATGGCAGCGTGGGGTGGGAGAGGGGGAACGCACATAGCAGCGTGGGGTGGGGGTGGGGGACCACACATGGCAGCGTGGGGTGGGGGAACGCACATGCCAGGGTGGGGGTGGGGGAACGCACATGGCAGCGTGGGGGTGGGGGAATGCACATGGCAGCGTGGGGTGGGGGAACGCACATGCCAGCGTGGGGTGGGGGTGGGGGAATGCACATGCCAGCATGGGGTGGGAGAACACACATGCCAGCATGGGGAGTGGGAGAACACACATGCCAGCATGGGGGGGATGACATGCATGCCACCATGGGGGGGGATGACATGCATGCCAGGATGAGGGGGAAACATGCATGCCAGGATGGGGGAACAATGCATGCCAGGATGGGGAAACATGCATGCCAGGATGGGGAAACATGCATGGCAGGATGGGGAAAAATACATGCCAGGATGGAGGAAACATGCATGCCAGGATGGAGGAAACATGCATGCCAGGATGGAGGAAACATGCATGCCAGGATGGAGGAAACATGCATGCCAGGATGGAGGAAACATGCATGCCAGGATGGAGGAAACATGCATGCCAGGATGGAGGAAACATGCATGCCAGGATGGAGGAAACATGCATGCCAGGATGGGGAAAACATGCATGCCAGGATGGGGAAAACATGCATGCCAGGATGGGGAAAACATGCATGCCAGGATGGGGAAAACATGCATGCCAGGATGGGGAAAACATACATGCCAGGATGGAGGAAACATGCATGCCAGGATGGGGAAACATGCATGCCAGGATGGGGAAACATGCATGCCAGAATGGAGGAAACATGCATAGCAGGATGGAGGAAACATGCATGCCAGGATGGGAAAAACATGCATGCCAGGATGGGGAAAATATGCATGCCAGGATGGGGAAAACATATATGTCAGGATGGGTAAAATATGCATGCCAGGATGGGGAAAACATGTATGCCAGGATGGGGGAAACATGCATGCCAGGATGGAAGAAACATGCATGCCAGGATGGAGGAAACATGCATGCCAGGATGGAGGAAACATGCATGCCAGGATGGAGGAAACATGCATGCCAGGATGGAGGAAACATGCATGCCAGGATGGGGAAACATGCATGCCAGGATGGAGGAAACATGCATGCCAGGATGGAGGAAACATGCCACGATAGGGTACATTTACCAGGAAGGGGTACATTTACCTGGATGGGGTAAATTAACCAGGATTGGGAACATTTACCAGGAATGAGGTACATGCCGGGATGGGGGAACATTTACAAGGATGGGCAATATGTCAGGATGGGGTACATTTACCAGCATGGGGGAACATGCCAGAATGGGTAACATTTACCAGGATGGAGGACATTTACCAGGATGGGGCCGTGATGGGGACAAATATACCAGAATGTAGGAAATATATATATCAGGATGGGGGGACATGTTTACCAGGAAGTGGCCGAGGAAGGGCGACATACCTACACAATGATGGGGAGGGGAGCCACTCGTACGTCTTTATGGGATTTCAAGATGTTCAGACTTTGAAATGTAGATGTGGATTACAGGGTGAAATCTGATTGCATTCCAGGCTAAAATCTCTGTCTAATATGCTGCAATTTTTTTCCAGAAAGATCAATCCAACTGCTGTGTCAGGAAAGGGCAGGGGCTCAGCTCCAATGTGTGGTAAGCATGCATGAGCGCAATGCCCCCTGCTGAAGAGAAGACGGCAAAGGTATGGTGAGGTTCCTCGCTCCTGCGGCGTTATACACAGCGATGTCAAAAAAAGTCGGAGCCTGCAACGATGATATGATAACGACGCTTTTGCGCTCGTTAATCGTATCATCTAGCATTTACACACTACGATCTCGAAAGTGATGCCGGAAGTGCGTCACTTTTGATTTGACCCCACCGACATCGCATGTGCGATGTTGCAACGTGCAAAGCCGCCCTAAGGGAGAGATAAACACCCACCATTTTGATGTTAAAATAACAAAGGCACACTCCACAACTCGTCTTGCTCATGTTAATCTATAGTTGAAAATTCGTCTACGTTGATCAAGACCACGTTGTGGATATGGCCGGAGCACTTCTAGACATAGTTGGAATGCCTCATCAGCAACAACCAGAAAAGATGTCGGATGTACTGTTGTACCCAGTAATAGCCGTGGGGGTGGGACACACATATGTGCTGTCAGCTAAGGCCAAAAGGACAACCGAAAAATACTGTTTGCAGTTGTAATATAAGTTTGGCGGCTTCTTGAAGCAGATGTGTTTCTCATCATGTGCCCCTATGCAGTTGGGAAACTGACAGGTGTCAAGTAAACCACTTGCAATCCAATATCAATCTTCTTCACTAGGCTCAGGCACGACTAGTGATTTCTCCAGAAGTCTTCACAAGTGGACCGAACAATCACAAATATGGTAGACTTGCCCAGTAGAAATTCTAGATGTAAAGCAGCATAAGACACACCTGTGAATAGGAACCTAGTGTTTTATTATGATAAAGAAGAAGAAATAAAAATTGTGACATTTTAAATTCTAAACAATAGCAATCACCCATTTAGAAGGCATTAAATAAAAAACAAAACATACCTTGAAGTCACCAACAAACTCTGTTCAGCTGAAATACACCATCGCATGTTAATGTCATAGAAAGTAATGAGTAGCCGAATCAAGTCCGGCAACTTATCAAAGATCGCGATAGACATACTGCAGTAGTCCATGAATTTTACTGGATGACAACATAGCTCATCATATAACCTATGAAAATGGCCTCTAGTATCCCGTTGACACAATAGCGGATGAGCCCACATTCTACGCCGCCTTCGAGGAACAACATCTTCAGGGTATGGTTTGCCAAACTGTCTAGACAATACTCAGTGCAAAAATACATGTTCAGTGGTATTAAAAGTAACAGGCAATGACATATTTGCCTAGGCCATGACACTATGCACGCTAAGTCAATCAAAGGGATCACAGCACACACAAAAAATGATTTGCTATCACTGTGTGTCATGGGTCAGGAATCTTTTATAGGGTTGGCCTAACAACAGAGTCATGATTTTAATCCACTACAATGTTAACGTATGTGAAAAATCGCATTGCAGACGGATTCCACACAGATGCCACACGGACTAGAATAGAGGAGAAAAAACACACAATCGCATTATACATGCAGTACACACGGACTACCACACGGATTACAGTCGTCCAACTCTCCAGGATGAGAATGGGACCATTTTTTCATACGTTCGTGAGTCCAGCCTTAGAGACATCTTGCAGACCATTTTGCTATAGCTTTTCACCATAGTTTCAACCAATGCAACATAGTTTTCAGCTTTATGATTTCCAAGGAAGCTTGTAATTTCGTTAACAAAATTGATCCATGCTTCTTTCTCTTTTCTTTTGAGGAGTTTGGTAAGTTCTTGACACTCCTTTACTGTCTTTATTTGAGGGCCAACGAAAACGCCAGCTTTAACTTTTGTTTCTCAAAGCTTTGGGAAGAAATCTTGTAAATACTTGAATGCCACTGATTCCTTGTCCTTGTGACAAATTGTTGCATAAGGCCTAGTTTGATGTGGAAAAGTGGCATTAGTACCTTTCGAGGGTCTAAAAGTGCCTCACATTTAATGTTGTTACTCCCCATAGAAAACGCAGTACATTCAAGTCAATATTGTCTATGGTAGTGTGCTTTAGTGTCCCTACTATTCCAAAGACAAAGAAAGCATGGAAACTTAGTATACCCTCCTTAAAAACTCATCTTGAATGCAACCATTTTGAATTCAGTCTTCTTTAAGCTTTGCTGAATGGGCAAATGGAAGAGTAGGATACTTGTTACTATTATGGAGCAATACTTCTGTGTATCTATAGCTTTGAACGACGGGGTACAGGACCCTAGAACAGGAAAGAGCTTCAAGTCAACCTGTTAACACCTTCACAGCAAAGGGGACCATCAAGGACCTTGCTGACCCTAAAGAATCCGAAGACTCAGTAGCAAAGAGAGAGCCAGGGACAGGACCAGAGACTCCAACCCCACAGGGTTCACGCTACCGTCATGCGGACAGAGGTGGGCAAACCACAAACCGGGGACCCCCAGTGTTCCATACGACGGGGACACACTTACCAGAGACAGGTGCAGGGAAAGAAGGTACCAGAGAACCAGACTGGCACTGGGACGACAGTGACCTGGAGGAGAAACCAGCCTCGGGCAACCAGTTAACACCCGAAAAGTGAGTAAACCAGTTGCACTGAATACCTGTCTGGACTCCTTCTTCCAACGCCCACCACACCATACACCCGCTGGGGCAATACCCTACTTGCAGAGGGACTACCATACTAGCTGCTGATACCATCAGCCTCAGTAAAGACATTCTGCAGCGGCGGCTCCCTATACTTAGCCGCAATACCGCAAGTGGCGTCACGATTCACCAATCCACTGTAAATATCCTCATTACAAAAAGGGTCCAGGGCACGAAACCGGGTAACGGCCACCTGGGTGCTACACTACATAAGTATCATAAATTCATTGCGACACCCACAAAAGCGAAGTTTCTGGGGTTACAACAACTTTTTCCAAACTAAGTAATGCACAATTAAACAGGAAATAACACTTAACCCAGGAACAGAATTTTTTTTTGTTACATAGCATTATCAGAGTTACGATGGTTGTTGTGAAAGAAGAACCTTTTGCAGTTGTAGATAAGAAATGTATGTAAACCTAAAAGTGTTCAGAGAAGAACTTTGTCAAATAATTGCTGCCAATGTTGGATTTGGTTTTCCAGAGTGGCCTCCAATACGGGAGACTTGCACTTGCTAGTAACACTTGCACCTGTAGATGGCAATAGAGTTTAGCTTGTTTAGGATTTTGCCGGGAATACTAATTGAAAGAAATACAGTGCCTTCAAAAAGTATTCATACTCCGTGAACTTTGCCAGATTTATTATAGAGACATTTATTATAGAGACTTTTATTAACTTGTATGTTTTGATTCCTACGACATTAAAGGTCGCTTTACACTCTGCGATCTCGCTTGCGAGATCGATAGCGTGCGTACCCGCCCCCATCGTTTGTACGTCACGGGCAAATCACTGCCTGTGGCGCACAAAATCGCGTGGACCCATCACATTACTTAGCCTAGCAACGTCGCTGTGACCGGCGAACCGCCTCCTTTCTAAGGGGGTGGTTTGTTCGGCGTCACAGCAACGTCACTAAGCGGCCACCCAATCGATGCGGAGGGGCGGAGATGAGCGGGACGAACATCCTGCCCACCTCCTTCCTTCCTCATTGGCGGCGGCCGCCGGTAAGGTGAGGTTCCTTGTTCCTGCGTTGTCACACATTACGATGTGTGGTGCCGCAGGAACGACGAACAATGTACCTGCAGCAGGAACGGTAACTGGGAATAGGGAAGCATGTCAACGATTAGCGATTTTGCACGTGTTTGCGTCGATTTTCGATCGCACGTAGGTGTCACACACAATGACATGGCTACCGCGGCCGGATGTACGTCACGAATTCCGTGACCCCAATGACATCGCTTTATCGATGTCGCAGTGTGTAAAGCGGCTTTAAGACTGAACCCTAAGCCAACCTCTGCTACTACTACAGTGGTCCCCACCTATCATATCTGGACCCTGGAAAAAGATAGTCTCAGTGTTTCTTTTTTTGGTAACATTGGGGTCTTTTTTGTAACCTTACACTAGGTACTGCTGTATCTGTTACCAAAATTATTCCTGTTTTATTGAAGTTATGTCTTGACCAGTAGCATGTAAGGCGGGCTTTGCACGTTATGACATCGCAAGCCGATGCTGCGATGTCGCACGCGATAGTCCCCGCCACCGTCGCAGGTACAATATCTTGTGAAAGCTGGCGTAGCGAAAATTATCGCTACGCCGGCTTCACATGCACTCACCTGCCCTGCGACCGTCGCTCTGGCCGGCGACCCGCCTCCTTATTAAGGGGGCGGGTCGTGCGGCGTCACTGCGACGTCACACGGCAGGCGGCCAATCGGAGCGGAGGGGCGGAGATGAGTGGGATGTAAACATCCCGCCCACCTCCTTCCTTCCGCATATTCTACTGAAGCCGCGGTGACGCCGGTAGAAGATGTTCCTCGCTCCTGCGGCTTCACACACAGCGATGTGTGCTGCCGCAGGAGCGAGGAACAACATCGGACCGTCGCGTCAGCGTAATTATGGATTACGCCGACACTGCACCGATGATACGATTACGACGCTTTTGCGCTCGTTAATCGTATCATCGAGCCTTTACACACTACGTTGTCGCATGCGATGCCGGAAGTACGTCATTTTCAATTTGACCCCACGGACATCGCACCTGCGATGTCGTAGTGTGCAAAGCCCGCCTAAGGGTCAACGCAGAGTGACTGTCACTTATTAAAGTACTAGCTGTTCCCAGCCAGCTAACGCTCAGAACGCCCATTCCTATCTAAGGCCCTGTGCGCACTTACCGGTTTTTGCCGCGGATTTCCTGCGGTTTTGCTGCATGTTTCGCTGCTTGTTATGTTCATAACATCTCTGCAGTGATTCACCAGCAAATCCTATGGGGAAAAAAAATGCTGTGCGCACTATGCGGATTTTGACAGCTGCATGTTTTGCTGCGGGATTCCCGCAGCAAAAAGAATTGCATGTCACTTCTTTTCCGCAGATAGCTGCGGCATTTCACTCCATTGACTATAATGTAATCGGGAAATCCCGCAGGGAATAACGCAGGTAGCAAATTCTGTGCATTTCATTGCATTTTCCTGCGTTATTCCCTGCGGTATTTCGCGGTTTCGGGACATAATGTTCATCACTGCCTGCGGTTTTCAGGGAAGTGATGTCATTATGACAGGAAGAGGAAAGGCTACTTTACACGCTGCGATATCGGTACCGATATCGCTAGCGTGGGTACCCGCCCCCATCTGTTGTGCGACACGGGCAAATCGCTGCCCGTGCCGCACAACATCGCCCAGACATGTCACACATACTTACCTGCTCGGCGACGTCGCTGTGACCGGCGAACCGCCTCCTTTCTAAGGGGGCGGTTCGTTCAGCGTCACAGCGACGTCACAGCTGTGTCACTGAACCGCTGCCCAATAGAAGCAGAGGGGCGGAGATGAGCGGGACGAACATCCCGGCCACCTCCTTCCCTCCGCATAGCGGCCGGGAGGCAGGTAAGGAGAGGTTCCTCGTTCCTGCGGCGTCACACGGAGCGATGTGTGCTGCCGCAGGAACGAGGAACAACCTCGTTACTGCTGCAGTAACGATTTTTGAGAATGGACCCCCATGTCACCGATGAGCCATTTTGCACGTTTTTGCAACGATGCAAAATCGCTCATAGGTGTCACACGCAATGGCATCGCTAATGCGGCCGGATGTGCGTCACCAATTCCGTGACCCCAACGAGTTTGCATTAGCGATGTCGTAGCGTGTAAAGCCCCCTGAAGCCATGCAGAGAGTAAACACACACATATCACAGACACAGACATATAGTAAACACACACATATCGCACTCACACACAGACACAGACATATAGAATACACATAGAAATCAAACGGACATATAAAAATAAAAAACGTGGGCTCCGCCATATTTTTACCGTCCAGCTGAGGTAAACACACAGCAGCGGCCCGGTGTTCACAGGCTGGGGAGGGCGAGGGACAGGGTTAATGCCCCCCCCTCCCGCAGCCGAGAATATCAGCCCACAGCTGCCCCTGGACTATTGCATCCATTATGCGGTAGTCCCGGAGTGTCCCCAGCACTTCCTGTTGTCGTGATGCGGTGGCAATCAGGGTAATAATAAGTTAATGGCAGCGTATCGCCACCACTAAGTCCAGGCTTAATCATGGCAGCATCTATAAGACCGCTTACATGATTAACCCGTAAGTAAAGTGAATAAACACAAACACCAAAAAATCCTTTATTTTAAATAAAACACAAAAAAGCCCCTCTTTTACCCCTTTATTACCCCCCCCCCCCAAACACACAGCTCCGGCATAATCCACAGAGGTCCCACGTCGCTTGCATCAAGCCGCGACTGACACTGTACAGTATGCAGCCTCTCAACGAGCCTGCAGAGAGGTAACCACAGCGCATTTCTCACGGCCGGTAATGTGAAAACACATTACCGTTCGGGAGAAATGCAGTGTGTCGATTGTTGATTGATCTGCCCTCTATCTATCTATCCCTCTATCTATCTATCTATCTATCTATTCTTCTATCTGTCTATTTATCTATCTATCTATCCACTATCTATCTCAGAAGGAAATGACTTTTTTTCCAATGTGCTTTATTGCATTTAATGCATTAAAACACATGTACCAACCCGCGGCAAACAGCGGTAAAAATACCGCGGCAATACCGCGGTAAAACCGCGGCAAACCGCATGCGGTTTTCGGGAGCGGTAATCTTTCAGACCCTGCGGAATTTTCTTAAGAAAATTCCGTTTTCCAGTGTGCACATTCATTCTGATGAGCGGTTTGTTGTTGATAAGCTTCCTTATATCTTTGGTTATCCTGCTCTATCTGCTCAGGTGTTAATTATTGATAAGCAATTCTACATTTTTGTCAATATTGTTGTAGTCAAGCAGCTACTGAATCGTTGTCCATATTTTCCTCCGGCCTGTGAGATGGAGCTTCTTATTGGTTCATTTTCTTTCGAAGAATGTGGATGCAATTAAATGTACGTTTACCTTAGTTGAAGTGGTTGAATTATGTGTAAAGGAAGTTGATAATTGTCGACTGGCAATGAAAACGTGACGTGAAAAATGCTGGGAGTTGCAATTTTGCAGTACATGGCCTTTGTCTCTCATTGGCTGAATCAGCTCAGCTTGAGATGTGTGAGTGTGCAATGTGACGCACCCCAGGGCTTTGGGGTACTCGGTCCCGGGCCTTGTATCACGGGGACGTATCACGGGTGGCCGGTGCCCGGTTCTGTGACCCTGGGGGTCGCTTCATAAAAAGGGGAAAATACAAAGAAGAATAAAAATAAAGTGTTTATCATGATGCCACTTGCGGTATGCGGCTATATGGGGGAAGACGCCGGTGCAAAGTCTCTCACTGCTGGGGCTGGTGGTATTAAGCAGCTTGGATGATATGGCCCTCCACAAGTAGAGCTAAGCCCCAGGGTAGAATGATGGTGGTAGTAGTATGGTAAAAGTTGGTGATGCAGAGGTGTAGGAAGAATTCAGACAACACAGGGGTTGCGGTTTAACTTGTGTTTTACTCACTGGTTCTGAGTAGCTGCAACTCGTATTCCTTTGATCCCAGTGCCGGTGTAATGACCTGGGGAGCTTTACTTCTGTAGCGCCCCTGAACCCATCAGGGCACTACAAGGTACTGCATCCTGCGAAAGATGCGGTGCCTACCCACAGGGACCTGGAAGACCAGTGCCGGTAACAGCAAAACACATTGTAATCCCAGTTTTCCCCTATCCACACAGACTGGTGACAGACTATAATTGGACCCAATGGATGGCCACCCAGGGGTGGAGCCGATCCAGTCCACTAGACAATGACCAGGTGGGAGGGGACAACATTAAGTGAGTTGGAGTTAGTAAGTGAAAGTGAGAGGAGACGGACGTAACTGCTCTGACACGGGAGTGTAACGGAAACCTGAGGGCCCAGGCGTCTGATTGCTGGAGGAGTACGGTGAAGTACTCCCGGAACCATAGCACCGACGGTGCACAGAGCCCTAGGTCAGGCAAATGGTACAGGCAGACCTGATAAAAATCTGCACAGTGAGGGGACCATCCAGGACCTCACTGACCTTAGAAGTCCAGGAGCACCAGCAGTAACGGGAGAGCCAGGGACCGGAACCAAACACCGTCCCTACAGGGTTCACACTGCCGCCGTACGGACCAGAGACTGAGAGAGAAACAGGAGGGGACCACAAGACGCTCCAAGCCATGGGGACCCACCAACTTGAGAGAGGTGCAGGGGAAAGAATCCACCAGGTCACCAACCGGCACTGGGACTAAGAGAACCAGAGGTGAATACCAGCCATCCTCTGGCCACCAGTTACCATCTACTGTGAGTAAAGACAACCAGTTACACACCAACCTCTCATGTGGCCTACTATTCTTTCCACGCCTAACACCATCACCAACCCCTGGGGCCCCGGCCCTACTTGCGGAGGGCCCAACATCCAGGCTGCAATCACATCAGCCCCGGCAGAGAGACTGTGCAGCAGCGGTTCCATCATGATAACCGCAACCCACATGTGGCGTCACGATGTAAACTTTATTAACTATCCCTCTGTAAATATTCCCCTTTTTAAAGCGACCCCCAGGGTCATGGAACCGGGCAACAGCCACCCAGTGACACATCCCAGGAGTACACTGCCCGGGACCGAGTACCCCATAGCCCTGGGCGGCACAGTTCCATCCATCCATCTGTAGTTGGTGGGTCCCCGTGGCCTGAAGAGTTTTGGGGTCTCCTCCTGTTGTCACAGTCCTGGCCCATATGGCAGGCAGGTTGAACCTCTCTTGGGTTGGACCTCTGTCCCCGTTCCCGGGTTCCCTTTTTTGCTGCTGTGCCCCGGACACTAACGTTGGTGAGAAATCTTGATGACTCCCTCACCGGGCAGATTTATCAGGTGAGCTTGAAGCGTCTTCCTAAACTAGGGCTCTGCACCCCGCCGGTGCTTGGTCCAGTGAGTACTCACACCGTATTGGCGACTGTACTTCTTTAGCCCAATAGTTCACTTTACACTCTCTGTCTGAGCGTCGACTGACTGTCTGTCTGACTGACCTTTTCTTACTATCTGACAAGATGTCCGTCTTCTATCCACTGCACTGACTAGCCCCTCCTCCTCTCAGGTTTCTGACTAGCGATTGGATGAGTCCCGACCAATAGGTGGCCATCCATCAGATTCGTCTCTAGCCTGCTACTCAGTCTGGGAAAAAGGGCATGTAAATGTGTGTTTGAATGTTATTTACTGGTCTTCCAGGAATCCCGAGGTTAGCACTGCACCTGTTACTGGATGCAATACCCTCTGGCACCTGACACTCAGGGGCGCCTCAAAATGTATATAACAGGATTTGTGTCTGTGCTTAGAGGACTTGTGATGATGTCACATGGAGGGGAGGAGTCAGGGGTTACATGCTCCTCAGTGTATGCAGGGCTCTGGTGGGAAGGATTAGCGAGTAACCATGAGTAATCACATCGGCTTATATAAATATTAGAAATAGGCCCGATACTATCGCATCGGGAGTGCGGTGAAAAGATCATCTGTCTATGCTTAGGGGAACTTTGCACACTACGGCATCGCAAGCCGATGCTTGCGATGCTGAGTGCGATAGTCCCCGCCTCCGTCGCAGCTGCAATATCATGGTGATAGCTGCCGTAGCGAACATTATCGCTTCGGCAGCTTCACATGCACTCACCTGCCCTGCGACGTCGCTCTGGCTGGTGAACCGCCTCCTTATTAAGTGGGCGGGTCGTGCTGCATCATAGCGACGTCACACGGCAGGCGGCCAATAGAAGCGGAGGGGCGGAGCTGAGCGGGACGTAAACATACCGCCCACCTCTGTCCTTCCGCATAGCCGGCGTGAGTCGCAGGACGCAGGTAAGGTGATGTTCCTCGCTCCTGCGGCTTCACACACAGCGATGTGTGCTGCCGCAGGAACGAGGAACAACATCGTAACATCGGTCATTCCGAAATTATGGAAATGACTGATGCTACACCGATGATACAATTTGGACATTTTTGCGCTCCCTAATCGTATCAAAAAGGATTTACACACTACGATATCGACTGCGACGCCGGATGTGCGTCACTTTCGATTTGACCCCACCGACATCGCAGCTGCGATGTCGTAGTGTGCAAAGTGCCCCTTAGTGGTGCTGACAGGAGCAGTGGACATAGTGGACATGTGTCACACTGTGCTTTCCAAAATATCTGTTGTATGTCATCCCTCCGCATTTGTGTATTGTATGTGTTGTATGCGGTGCCAGCAGTGAGGGTATCTGAGGTCAGACTCCAAGGCTTCCACGATCACTTTCTCCCTACCATGTCACAGCGGGCGGGGAGGCCCCTGGAATGACCTTAGTTAACTTTAGTCATGGCAGCAGGCTGACTCGGGAACTTTTTCTTTCTCTCTTTCTCTCTCTCTCTCCCTCCCTCTATCTCTCGTCAGTGCCGCCATGTCTCGTCATGTCTAGTCAGTGCTGCCATGTCTTGTCGCTTGCCGCAACATCGCTCAAGGCATGGCGATGTCAGGCAAGGGCGGACAAACCTGGCCATGCCTCCTTACTGCTCCGTGACATCGCAAACACCAACACCTCATTATACCTGGATGTGGTATGGGTAGCACAATGTTAGACTGGGAACAGAATTGTGTTTACTCAGCCCAAAATTTAGGTTCCACCTGCACTGTTAACCCTGGTTACCATGGCTATGATGTGGGTGCGAACTGAGGCTGCGCAACTGACAGTGCTGCAGTGCATTGTGGGATACGGTTACATCCGCAACTGGCAATTATGTATGTAGATACTGTAGATTGGAATGTTCAGCACACTAATAGTTAATGGTTATATCTGGGACGTTAAAAAAATGTGCCTAAGCACTAACAAGTAGGTAGCTGCTGTGCCCGGCGCATTCTTGACTGGTATAAAGTGATCACACACTGCTCCTGCCGGCGGTACAATGGCTTTGTCAACAAAGCATAGGATTCTTTTCCACTCTGCCTTGTAGACGGCGTGGGACAGCAGACGTCATGCTGATTCACAGCCGGCTTCTTGCTGCCTAACTGGGGGAGCCGACTTTCAATCAGCATAACATTGGCTGTCCCACCATGACTATGTACCGCCCCGCGGGCTCGGCCGGTTGCCGAGCCACTCGAATCCGTGCTCGTCGGTGGGTGGCTCGAGCTCTCCACGGACCGGGGGTCACGTCGCTCTGAAAGGGGGGGTTGCCGCTGCACACAGGGACTTCGGTGGGGAGTTCCACGGCTGGGGCCCCGGTGGTTTGTAGGGGGGATTTAAGTTCGTGATGCCACCCACGGGTTGTGGTGAATGGATGGACACCACCGCTGCCGTTGACTAGGCCTCCCGGGGACGATGTTGCGCAGCTTGGTGTTGACCTCTCCGTGGGTAGGGGAGTGATTGTCCCGGGGGCCCGAGGGAGGTGCTGAGGCGGGGGAGCGAGTGTGTGCTGGGTGCTAGTGCGGTGCGGTGCGCAGCCCGAAGGCACTGGTGTACTCACTATGATACAACACACTGGAGTCTCTGGTAAAGCAAACGGGATGATGAACGGTGCCCGCAGCCGGCTGCAGCTTCTCCCTTAACAGGTTGGTGGTTTCCACCTTTCTCCTGCACCTCTTTAATGTAGACGTTATGACTCCTATGCCTAAGCAACGGCAGTCCGCTCCCCAGCTTGCTGGGTGTCGGGAGAGCCCTGTTTGCCCGCAGATGCTGGCCCCTTGGGTCTCTATGCCTTGGCAGTGGCTTTACCCTAATGGTTGGGCTGTTGTCTTCAGTCGGGTCTTGTGTGAGAAAGGTCCTAAAGTCCAGTCCTTAATCAGTTGATTCAACTTAGCCTAGTTGTTTCTAGGCCTCGTACTGGGTCTGAGTACCCCTCCTGGTGCTCCGGTTTCCAATCGGTTCCCCGGTTCGGTACTGGCAGGCCACCGCCCGATCCCGGTCCCTACGGTTCCACCGGCTGTAATCCCAGCTTCTGCAGGCGGCCACCACCGTCTGACTCCTTGCCAGAGGTGACTGGGCCCCAGCCCAGACACCTAGTAGACTATGGCAGGCCTGGTCACAGGTCTGCCCTTGAACTTGACTACTCCAGTCCACTGTCAAAGCTGATCTCTCTAGAACTACTGTTTTTCCCGCTTCCAGGCCTGTGAACTCCTCGGTGGGCAGAGCCAACTGTTCTATCCCCACTTAAAGGCGATGGAAGGCGCGAAGTTGTGAGAGGTTGTGAGAATCTTACCTTCGTTTTTCCTATAGGTGAGGCAGACAGGACCAGAGCGCTCCAGAGTTAAACATGCACATGCTGAGATGACACAATGGTGGTTTATTTTCTCCAAAGGTTAAAGACATGCAGAAGTACAGCGGTCCAAGTACCTGGCATTGTAAGTCTCCAGTTATGTTTGTTTCTGAAGCTACTACGTGGTCAGAAGACTTTGCTTCTAGCAGCTCCAATAAGGGATGTGATGAAACAAAACTCTGGTTTGGAATGCACATACCAGGATGTGATGCAAGAGGGTCATCAGACACTCCCATGGGCTGGACAAAAGAAACAGAGGAGCCGAAAGGTCTGACCAGTAGATGGCAGCAGAGACAAGCATGAAAAATATTAAATAACAGTTTTAACTAAGACAAATAGAAACAGCACACTCCCCGTCTGAAATTTACTTTGGGGATTTCACTATTGAGTCCATAATACAACCTGAAAGGAAAGGCACATTAAATGCAAAAACAAGCTCAATTGAGTCCAAAACAAGAAGGATGGCTCAAAGTTCAGGTCCGGTAGCGTTCATCCTGTAGGGAGGCTTTCTATGGGCAAAAGCAGAACAAGTTCGTGGATTGGCCTTTCAAAGGTCTTCGTCTCACCTTTCCTGATGACCCTTAGCTCCACCTTCCGAACATTGCCGTCCTGACTAGGCAGTATCCTAGTAATCAGTCCCATAGGCCAGTCAGTCCTTTCTGTGGTCTGGTCTTTCATGAGGACTAGGTCTCCTTCTTTGAGGTTCGGCTTGGGATGTCGCCACTTCTTTCTTCCTTGAAGAATGGTGAGGTATTCCTTCCTCCATCGGTTCCAGAAGTAGTCAGCCAAGTATTGAACCCGTTTCCAGTGTTTTTGGTAAGTGTTCGCGTGTGTGAACTCTCTGCAGGGCATTACCGCGTTGTCAGTTTTTTGGGTAATAAGAATAGTAGGAGTCAATATGGTTGGTGTTTCTGAATCCATGGTCACCGGCACAAGGGGTCTTGAATTGATAATGGCTGAGACTTCAGCTAAAAGAGTGACTAGAGTCTCATGTGTGAGTCTTGAGGAATTGACGTCCATTAGCATGGAGTTCAAGATGTTGCGTGAAATCCCGATCATCCTCTCCCAGGAGCCTCCCATGTGAGAACTGTGAGGGGGATTGAAGATCCAGGTGCAACCTTTCTCTGCCAGCTGATCTTGGATAGGCTTGGTGTCGATGTTCAGTTCTCTACATGCACCGATGAAGTTGCTTCCACGGTCAGACCTCAGCTGTTTCACTGGTCCTCTGATGGCAAGGATCCTTCTCAAGGCGTTGATTAGGCTGGAGGTATCCATGGACTCTAACACCTCAATGTGAACGGCTCGAACACTCATGCAGGTGAATAACACAGCCCACCGCTTGCTGTTTGCTTGGCCTCCGTGAGTTCTGCGTGTGGACAACATCCATGGTCCAAAAACGTCTAGGCCCACGTAGGTGAAAGGTGGCTCTGTAGAAAGTCTGTCTGTAGGCAAGTCAGCCATTTGTTGGTACAGTTGTTTTCCTCTCGCTTTACGACAGTGCACACAATCGTGTAATATTTGTGCTACACGTCTCTTCATCCCAATAATCCAGAGGCCTGCAGACCGTAAAGCACCTTCTGTAATTTGCCTGCCTTGGTGTTCAGTCTTTTCATGGTGGTGTCGGATCAGCAAGACTGTAACATGGTGTTTGTTGGGAATGATGAGAGGATTTTGTTCTACAACTCCAAGATGAGCCTGATTTAAACGACCGCCAACTCTCAGTAAGCCGAAACTGTCGATGACTGGGTTTAAATTGGCGAGAGGACTTCTTAATGGAATCTGCTGTTTGTTGTATAAACACTTCCATTCTATGGCGAATTCACTCTGTTGGAGGTGGCCTATTATGAGGTACTCGCTATGGGAGATGTCCTCAGCAGAAAGGGGTTTGTGGCAGACATGCCAGCGATGACAGTCTTTGTTTTTAAGGTCCGTATGATAGGATCTGGCGATGTGCACTAACCTAGCGACAGTCCTGACGAGCCTCATCCAGCTGGAGAAACGTTCAAAACATTGGCAACCGAGGTTGGAAGTTTTTTCTGCACTGGTGGCCAGGGTATTGACTTCAGCTCGGACATCTGGATCGTTGTCTGGATCTAGGATGCTGAAGGCTTCCTGGACACCTTCTTCGGACTGTCTCAGCAGGAAATCTGGACCTGTAAGCCAAGAAGAATTAGCAAAAGAACTTATAGACATAGGTCTAGTTGCGTGATCTGCTGGATTCAGTTCAGATGGTACAGGTTCTGCTAGGTTGTTGCAGACTTTCTTGTCCATAAAGGCGACGCTGTGTTCTCTCATTTCAGGTTTGCTGTTCATGGAACGCTGAAGAGAGTTACACCTAGTCTGAGCTTGATCTCGGTTGTTTGGGAGTCTTACCCTGGTAGATCGGAAGGGTAATGGAGAGACCCAGTGGTTGGTTTTGTCTTTAGAAAACTCACAGTCCATTATTTCGATGAATTCTCTGTCCTCTACTGACAAGGCTACTTTATCGTCGTCCTTGGTTGTGTGAAAGACTGATCTTCCCAAGTTGTCGATATGCAGAGAAGAAGCGATGTCAGGTAGCTGTATTGTGTCTGGAGACTTCTCTTTCACTCCATAGTGATGAAGACATGGCTTTAGGCAGGTTGTGTGCCCATCTCCATGCACGTAAGTCTTGAAGGAATCAATTTCTGATCGATCAACGCACACATTTCCTATGACTACCCATCCCAAGTCAAGTCTCTGGGCGTGTGGTGCATAGTCAGGCCCATTACACTGCTGTCGCACCTTGTGTACCCTTAGATTGTCTCTGCCGAGCAGGAGTAGAATCTCTGCGTTATTGTCCAAAGGTGGGATAACACTAGCGAGGTGTCTTAGGTGTGGTTGATGAAATGCAGCTTCTTGGGTAGGAATTTCATTCCTGTGGCTGGGTATTTGGTCACATTCAAAGAGCGTTGGTAGAGGTATTTCAGTCTTCCCATTGATAGGAGAAGCAATGAATCCCTGGGCTCTTCTGCCGCTAGTCTCTATGCGACCCGAGCAGGTGTTCAAGGTGTAGGGTTCTGATGGTCCATTAATTCCAAAGGCTTCAAAGAATTTGTTTCCTGCCAGGGACCGGTTGCTTTGGTCGTCTATGATGGCATACACCTTCATTACCTTTTCTGGATGTCCCTCGGGATAAACCTTGATGAGGCATATTCGGGCACAACATTTCTGTGTTTGGCCCTCTCCACATACCTCTGAGCATGAGCAGGAGACGGCTGTGGTGGTGTCAGTCTGATTCTTGGACTCCCCGCCATGACTTGGAGTGGGAGTGGTGGTGACTGCAGCCAGTGTGTCTCTAGCTAGCTGGGTTGGGTGCATGGCTGAAACGTGTTTTTCACTATGACACTCCTCACACTTGACAATGGATTTACAGTCCTTGGCCATGTGCTCAAGTGATGTGCAGCATTTGAAACAGATCCCAAGCTCTGTGAGGACTTTCTTGCGCTCCTGTAGGGTTTTGGATCTAAACCCTCTGCACTTGTTCAGTGAGTGCGATTTTTATGGATGGGACATTCTTGAATGAAAGACTTATCTCGTGATGAGATGGTGTACTGTTTATCTGTGGGTGCTGCAGGTGATGGTCTTCGTGACACTCACAGTGTTCTTAATGTCTCTGTGTTTGTGTATGGCACCTTCATACCTTGATGATGATGATGTTGCAGCTGCCGAAGTGTCGAACTCTAGGAAGTCGAGGCTGGGGTCGTTCCTCATCTGGGCCTGCTCGTCGATGAACTTGCAGAACTGAATAAATGGGGGAAAGGTGACGTCATGCACTCTTTTGTACCTTGAGACTGACGTTGCCCATTTCTTTTGCAGACTGTATGGCAGCTTCACCACGATTGGGTTCACTCCATGGGCTGTATCCAGGTAGCACAGCCCAGACAGACGAGGATCTCTTTTGGCGAGCTCCAGCTCCATGAGCAGATCACTTAGGTCTTGAAGCTTGTGGACTTCTTTAAGGTTAATCTTTGGGACGTCCTGCAGTCTCTTGAATAGGGCTTTCTCTATTGCTTCTGCGCTGCCAAAGGTGCGTTCCAGTCTTTGCCATGCAGCAGCGAGACCTGCTTCTGCTTGTCCCACATAGACGGTTCTGAGGCTCTTGATACGGTTTGTAGAGCCTGGGCCCAACCACTTGATCAGGAGGTCGAGCTCCTGTTCTGCAGTTAAGTTGAGATTGGTGATGGCTGCCTTGAAAGTTGCTTTCCAGGCCCTGTAGCTCTCTGCACGATCATCGAATTTCGTGAGACTAGTGTTGATTAGCTCTCTGCTCACCATGAACCTGGCAAACTCAGACATATCTGATTTCTCACCACTTGTTGCCACGACGACTCGTGATGCCCCTGGGGCGTATGAGCTGTCTGGCGTGAATGGATGAGATGTTCCCGGGTAAAATGACGTTGCTGCAGGGTTGAGCTGTGGTTTAGCCTCTGTAGATTCTGATGACCGCTGCTTGAGCTGTGGAAGTGGGTCAGGAAACACTTGGTTGCCATCTTGCCGTGGTGACTGTGTTTGAGAGGGCACCTCTTGGTGACTGTGATTAATTTGCTCGGGTGCTTTAGGTGGTACTGGTGTCGCGGGCGGGGAGGAGGGTGTCAGCACACCGCGCTCACCCCTTCTGCTCGGGTCCGGCAGCTGCTCAGTGGTGGCTCGAGCGGTGGGCCGGATCCCGGGGTTTCTCGAGCGACACTCCTCGCCCGTGAGTGAAAGGGGGGTTTTGTGGTTGGGTGTGGGGATTGTTATAGTTCGTGACGCCACCCACGGTTGTGGTGATTTCACCACCGCTGCTCAATGTGGGGATCCCGGGGATGGTGATGTGGAGCAGCCAGTTGTTGTGTTGCCCCTCCGTGGGTAGGGGTTGGTGATCCCGGGGCCCAGTGGGGTGCAGGGGCGCAGGGGCAGCGCTGTGCCTTGCGGCACTGAGGTACTCACTCAGCCAGTAAACACGACACAGTTCTCCAGAGTTAAACATGCACATGCTGAGATGAAACAATGGTGGTTTATTTTCTCCAAAGGTTAAAGACATGCAGAAGTACAGCGGTCCAAGTAGCTGGCATTGTAATTCTCTAGTGATGTTTGTTTCTGAAGCTACTACGTGGTCAGAAGACTTTGCTTCTAGCAGCTCCAATAAGGGATGTGATGAAACAAAACTCTGGTTTGGAATGCACATACCAGGATGTGATGCAAGAGGGTCATCAGACACTCCCATGGGCTGGACAAAAGAAACAGAGGAGCCGAAAGGTCTGACCAGTAGATGGCAGCAGAGACAAGCATGAAAAATATTAAATAACAGTTTTAACTAAGACAAATAGAAACAGCATGCCAACTGCCTGGCTCCACCCCCCTGGGGTGGACATCAAACCTGGAGGGAGGTGACAAGGGTTTTGAAGTTTGGCTGCTGTCACCTTTTTAGGGAGCGGGGTGTGTGTGTGGGACTACCTGGGGCGACCTGACTAGTCCAGGGCATCACAACTACAGAGCAGAGCGGACAAGAAGCCGCTGCTCTTTTGTTGCGGCATCAGTGGAATCAGCTGAATTGCCTGCAGGAGCCGTCTGTGAGTGCTCTGTGCTGGTGAAGAATGGAGCTGGGCACAACAGGCAGGTAAGTATCAACTACCTGCATGTTATTGCTTGGTCACATTTAAGGAAAAAAAACCTGGATATAATCTTTAAACCTTGTAAGAATAGTAAATATAATTTTTATTTATATAGAACCAACATATTCCGCAGCACTTTACAATTCAATGGGGACACCTACAGACAATATCAGACATTACAGAGTAAAGGGCGCTTTACATGCAGCAACATCGCTAGCGATGTCGCTACCGAAAGCACCCACCCTCGCCGGTTGTGCATCACGGGCAAATCGCTGCCCATGGCGCACAATATCGCTAGGACGCGTCACACATACTTACCTTGCTAGCGTCCCATCAATAGAAGAGGAGGGGTGGAGACCAGCCGCATTAACGACACAACCACATCATTGCTGGCAGGACCCAGGTACGTTGTTGTTCGTCATTCCCGGGGTGTCACACATAGCGATGTGTGCTGCCTCAGGAACGACGAACAAACTGAGTCCAGCACCAGCAACGATTTTTGAGAAAGGAACGACATGTCAACGATCAACGATTAGGTGAGTATTTTTGATCGTTACCAGCCGCTCGTAGGTGTCACATGCAACGACGTCGCAGACGAGGCCGGATGTGCGTCACGAATTCCGTGACCCCAGCGATATCTCGTTAGCGATATCGTTGTGTGTAAAACGGCCCTAAGACAATTCAACCGATACCAAGAGGAGTGAAGGTCCTGCTCACAAGTTTACAATCTATGAGGAAATAGGGGAGGCATAAAAGGTAAATGTTAAAAGTGCTTTAACAGCATGGTCCATCCATCAATATAATAAATAGGGAATTCAAATAGTTGCATGAGCCGGACACCAGCCAGTATGTGTACAAGTGCAGATAAAGGGTGATATTAAGTGCATGGAGGGTGTGAAGCTGATGTGTCGCCCAGGGAATGGGGTACTTGGTCCAGGGCAGTGTATAGCTGAGGAATGTCACTTTGGTGGCCGTTGCCAGGTCCCGTGCCCTGGGTGCTTTTTAATGGGGAGTATTTACAGGGGAGATTAAAGTAATTTGTGTGACGCCACCTGCGGGTTGCGGTTAAGATTGTGGAACCGCCGCTGCTGGATTGGTTACTCCCAGTGCTGGTGGTAATGGCAGCTGTGGTGGTAGGCCCTCTGCAAGTAGGGCTGAGCCTGGGAGATGTATGATGGAGTAATAAGGGAGACCACACCGTGGGTTGTAGTTAACAGTCTCTACTCACTCTGGACCCTTGGATGGCTGGTTCAGGCCCCTGTATTTCCAGTGCGAGTTGATGACTCGGTTGCTCTGTTCCCGGCAAACCTCAGTGTGGTTGGGTCCTAATAGCGTGGAGCGTTTGGGGCCTGACTGTCCCTTTTTGGTGGCAGTCTTCTTGTCCGTACGGCGGGCAGTGTGGACCCTGTAGGGCTGGTCTGTGTCCCGAACCCTGATCCTTGCTTTACTGCTGGTGCCCCCGGATCTGTAGGTCAGTGAGGTCTGTGAAGGTCCCCTCACTGTGCAGTTATTTGCCAGGCCGTCTGAAACTGTCACCTGACCTAGGGCCCTGTGCCCCTTTGGTGCTCTGGTCCCAGCGGTACTCGGGTGTACCTGCCCTGGCGACCACTCTCCTGTGCCCCGGGTCACTGTTACACGACAGCTCTAGGCACGTCTTTCCACTTTCACTTCCTCTCTAGACTGACTGCTGTCTCCTCCCACCAGGTTGTATAGTCCCCCTGGTCTTTCTCCGCCCTCTAGGTGGCCATCACCTTGTGTCCGACTAGCCAATTACCCCTGGTGTGGAGTGGTAACTAGGATTTTGGTGTGTCTAGGTGTTGCTGGCACTGGTGTTCCAGGTCCCTGGGGGTAGGCCCTGCATCCCCATGAGGATGCAGTTCCCTATAGTGCCCTGAGTGTCTCAGGGGCGCTACACTGACTCGCCCAAGGGTTATGAGGTACTCGGTCACGGGCGGTGTACTACTGGGATGTGTCACTGGATGGGCATTGCCCGGTTCCATGACCCTGGGGGTCACTTTTAAAGTGGGTTATGTACAGGGGAGTATTTAATAACGTTTACTTAGTGACGCCACTTGCGGGTCGCGGTTATGGATATAGAACCACCGCTGCACAGTCTCTCCGCTGGGGCTGATGTTGACGGCAGCCTGGATGTTGGGCCCTCTGCAAGTAGGGCCTCAGGTGATGGAGTTAGTGGGCCGTAGGCGCCGGAGCGTGGGATGGCGTTGCCGGTATTTAATGGAAATGAAGCAAGAGCTCCGGTTCAGGTCTTTTATTCACTGGTTAGGAGATTGCCCGAGAGTGTCCTATTTCACTGCTGGTAAGTCTCTAGTTATCCGGTGCAAGGTCCAGGTGGTTACCGGTGTCAGTGTAAATGTCCTGTTTGTCCTCGCTATCCAGCGATCAGCAGAAGGAACCTGGGCTGAGCTCCTGCTCCCAAGCCCCAGGCTCCGTAACAGAAAAATAAGATGTCTGAAGTCCCACCAGCACTGGTGCTCTCCTGCATTCAGTCTGGTCTCATGGTACTTCCCTCCAGCAAAGCTCTCTATGTGACATGGCTACCTCCTCTTATACCCCATGTGGCACCCGCCCGCCAGTCGTTGTCCTAGTGACCGGGAAGTCCCAAACTACTGGATGGCTAACTCTCCCTGTCCACCCCAGTCCACTCCCCCCTGTGAGGAAGGCACCTAACTGCCTGTGTAATGTGTCTAGTGTGAGCACCGGCAAACCACCTGTCACTTACCCCAGATAGATACTGCTCCTTAACTCACTTGCAGTACCCTGTAGCAACCAGAGCCTCAGGGGCGCTACATAAACAAATGATAAAAAGGACCAGATTTGGAAGAAAATGTTGTAAGGGCAAAATGGGAATAGTTAATTAAGTGAGGTAAGGTGATAGGCCAATCTAAAGAAATGCGGTTTTAGGGCACACTTAAAACTGTGGGTGTTGTGAATTAATCAAAATGTTCTTGGTAGTGCGTTCCAGAGAATTAGCACAGCTCGTGAGAAGTCTTGGAGACAAGAATGGGAGGTTCTGGTTATAGAGAATGCCAGTCTTAGGTCATTAGCGGAGTGGAGAGCACAGATAGGGTGATAGACAGAGATGAGGGAAGAGATGTAGTGCGGTGCTGAACTTTGGAGAGCTTTGTAGGTGAGAGTGATAAGTTTATATCATACTCTACCGGATGGACAACCAGTGCAAATGTGGCACCACTGACCTGGTCAGGCACCACAGAGTACTGCACCCATGCTGGGTGAGTACAAACAGATAATCCAAAAGGCTGAATAGGGTGTGAACACACAGACACACTTTAACCAGGTCTCACACACACCTTAGAGGGGACCCCTGGACAGACCCAGGAGGGGCGTGGCCTCCACATCTCAGGTAGTGGTGCAGTGGAGAAGCTGGAAGGAGTTGTGCAGTGGTAGTGAGTCAAAAGAAGCAGTGGAGGAGGACTCACAAGCCGAGTCTAAAGCGGAGAGCAGGCACGCAGATACGCTAGTCAGACCCTGCAAGTGTAGTGGCTGTCGGCGGGGGAGTTCGGTTGCCACACAGTTAGCCTGAAAGACACCTCAGGAAGAAGCCGGGTGATTGAGTACAGGGACTCCTGGTAGACCAGGCACGCACGGGGACAGGTCCCTAGAGCCAGACATCCATTTAGTGGTCTGCTAAATCCTGCCAGTGAGGACACTCCAGGTGTCTCACCAAACACACAGAGTCCGCAGCATCAGCAGCAATGAGGGGGCCCATAAGTGAGATAGGGCAAGAAGCCATCTTTACTTGGTCCACGCTGTCAGCAAACGGGCCAGAAAGGGGAGAAAAGGCAGATGCGACTCCCTGCATGAATCCCATATACTTCAAGTCGGGGGTTATCTGAAACAAGAAGTGCTAGGAAGGCAAGCTTACAGTCATCCTTACTTCAGCCTGAAGGATACCTAGTTCTCCCTGCAGTCTATCTCAGTATCGCCAGGGTTACCTCACAGAAAACAACTGAAAGTGAGTAAAAACCGTGAAAGACATTCTGGACTGTGTGTGAGTTCTTCTGTGACCTGTGGTTCTACGCACTTACACTCAAGCCCCAGGGGCCGACCTCACTCTCGGGAGGCCACAGCATCTAACTGCAAATACCATCAGCCCCAGACGCTCGCTAAACTGCAGTGGCGGTCCCCTATCACTCTGACCGCATAACCGAGAGTGGCGTCACGACTAAAGCCCGCTTTACACGCTACAATAAATCTTACGATGTGTCGGCGGGGTCACATCGTAAGTGACGCACATCCGGCATCCTAAGTATGATTGTAGCGTGTAAAACCTCCGTGCAATTGCGATTGAACGAAAATCCGTTCATCGCATGCACGTCGTTCATTCCTCAAAAAATGAACGTGAGGTTGTGCAATGTTCCCGAGGCAGCACACATCGCAGTGTGTGACACCCCCGGAACATTGAACGACAGCTTACCTCCGTCCGCGGCTCCCGCCGACAATGCGGAAGGAAGGAGGTGGGCGGGATATTTAACTCCCGCTCATCTCCGCCCCTCCGCTTCTATTGGCCGGCTGCCGCGTGACGTCGATGTGACGCTGAACGTCCCTCCCACTCCAGGAAGTGGACGTTCGCCGCCCACATCGAGGTCGTATGGTAGGTAAGTACGTGTGACGGGGGTGAATCGTCTGTGCGGCACGTTCAACAAATTGAACATGCCGCACATACGATGGGGGCGTTGCAAATCGCATACAATATTGTATGCGAAATTGCAACGTGTAAAGCAGGCTTAAGATAGTAAAACCCAACATACCTTGTGTCCTGCTGAAGGAGCACTGTGGCGTCCCCGAACAGGATCAGCGCTCCTGGGGCGTCACAGTTTTTAGCAACACGAACAGGATAAGGACTAGACCTGTTAAGACAGGTGACCGTGCGCCTTGGAGGTCCGATTGAAAAGTTTGAAACGCCGCCATATTGCCACCGCGGAAAGCTTGCCAAAGAAACAACAGCAGCCCGCACAAAAAGAAGTAACCGCCCACGAAGAGGTGTGGCGATCCTAGAACCCCTGGAATGCTCTGACTGAGTGCACAGAGAAGATGAGAGCGGATCTGACCCTGAACGCCAGGAATGTTGGAGCCGGGTGCAGGCACGGTCCCTCCAGTAAGCGATGGAGTGGCGCTCGGAGCTGTGGGAGATGGCTGTGGCGATTCAGGCCCACGAGAGGTGGGACGCGCGACCAGTGCCATGCCGAGAGGTGACCACCCAGACCCCCTTGCTGCTGCCTCTGGGTGAATCCCACGCAGCCCCTGCCCGACCTGGTGCGACGCCCAGCGCGACATCCGGTGCGACGCCCCATGCGGTGACCGCAGCAACGCCGCGTCCGGCCAGCCCAGACCAGGCCGCAGCAACGCCGCGTCAGACCAGACCAGGCCGCAACGCCTTCTACCCCTACCTGCAGACTAGAAGCGGCCACAGCGCCCCAGTCGCAGACTGGGGATGCCGCCCATAGATTCCTGCCAGAAGCAGCCGAAGAGGCGGCTCAACTAAAGATGGATTTGAAAACGCGGTTCCCGGCGCACCTGGTGGACATGTACTTGGCCCCCAGGCTGCCATCCGGACCCGGAGCTGTCCCAGCAACCTCTATGCTGGAGAGGGATCCACCACCCTGGCCAGCTGATAAGAGCTCATCCCCGGAGCCACCGCTAGAGCAACTGGAGGAGGTTGGTGCATGCCCTAAAGAGGAGGAAGAGCTGACCGTTTCTCTGCCCAGCATTCATGTGACCTGGGAGCCCGCAGATGACCAAGTAACGGTGATGCGGAGGCCAACCCACAGAGGACAGCGCCTCATGAGGGCAAGGCACCCCCCTGTGCAGCCTACCCCTGAAAAAGAGAAAGTGGAGGCCAGGGAATTACAAGAGAAGAAGTCTCTGCGGCAGACCGGGTTCCAGACCAGAAGTCCCATCCAACGTGGGGTGGTAGAGGAGTTCAACTTGTGTACTGGCTACGGCTTTATCGTGGAGGCTGGCGTTAAGGAGGGCATATTTGTCTCAAGGAGAGATGTGCTGTCGCACCTGCCAAGAGGACACCCTGGTCGAGACCTACATATGGGAGACATCGTGGAGTACACCAGACACAGGGTAAAAGGGGTTGGTTTGCCCTAGACGTGGTACTACGCCTGAAGAGCTCAAGCTACAGCCCTACAGTTTCCACTAGGTCCCCAAAGTCAACGCCACCAAGGGACTCTCAAGGTAATGTTCCAAACACAGATACACTAGATGCAGCTCAAGCAGAAACCCCAGAAGACAACGCAAGTATAGTTCCAGATGACAACGCAAGTACAGTTCCAGATGACAACGCAAGTACAGTTCCAGATGACAATGCAAGTACCGTACAGAACACCACTTTTCAGGAGCAGAGCACTGCAGTGCCAAGCAACAGTGAGAGGAGGAAGTCCGTTTAAGTGTGCAATGTTAGTTACCAGTTGAAGCAACGTTAAAGTTCAAGAATGCGCCCACAAGTACTTTTGTGAGAACTGTTTTGATACCCACCTGTTTTTGCACCAGTTTTGTGCACTTTAAACAAATATGGACCAAAAGGTTATGAACTGGCTATAACCACAAACTCTCGCATTGTGTATAGTTACCTCAGTGGTTCCAACATCAGAGCACGCCTTTTTATGGGGCCTGGCTCTGCACCACCAGGAAGCATGCCTCTTAATGGCGCCTGCTGTCCAAAAGCCAAGAGCACGCCTGTTTATGGGGCCTGGCTCGCCAACAACAAGGGAGCACGCCTATTTATGGGGCCTGGCTCTCCACCACGCGGAAGCGGGTACGCCTGTTTATGGAGCCTACCTTTAACCACCATCCCCAGGAGAGGAAGATTGGAGGAAAGGCTGGGATAGAGCTGGCCCAGACCTGGTCACTAAAAGGACCAGTGACCGGCCTTCTGAGAGATTTTTGGGTGGGTTATGGACTTGTGGGTGGAGGGTGGTGAAGAATAGTACCTGGTAAAATGTTTTATGATGTTTTATGTGAATGTCATCCCTGTGTGGGGAAAGTTGTATTAAAAGTTTTAAAATTTTTATTGTCTTTGCAGCCCGAGGACGTTCTGATGATAACTAAGGGGGAATGGGGCACCCCTGACCTGGTCAGGCACCACTGAGTACTGCACCAATGCTGGGGGAGGTACAGGTAATCCGCAGACACGCTAGTCAGACCCTGCAAGTGTAGTGGCTGTCGGCGGGGAAGTTCGGTTGCCATACAGTCAGCCTGAAAGACACCTGAAAGACATAGAGAATGCCAGTCTTAGGTCATTAGCGGAGTGGAGAGCACAGATAGGGTGATAGACAGAGATGAGGGAAGAGCTGTAGTGCGGTGCTGAACTTTGGAGAGCTTTGTAGGTGAGAGTGATAAGTTTATATCGTACTCTACCGGATGGACAACCAGTGCAAATGTGGCACCACTGACCTAGTCAGGCACCACAGAGTACTGCACCCATGCTGGGTGAGTACAAACAGATAATCCAAAAGGCTGAATAGGGTGTGAACACACAGACACACTTTAACCAGGTCTCACACACACCTTAGAGGGGACCCCTGGGCAGACCCAGGAGGGGCGTGGCCTCCACATCTCAGGTAGTGGTGCGGTGGAGAAGCTGGAAGGAGTTGTGCAGTGGTAGTGAGTCAAAAGAAGCAGTGGAGGAGGACTCACAAGCCGAGTCTAAAGCGGAGAGCAGGCACGCAGATACGCTAGTCAGACCCTGCAAGTGTAGTGGCTGTCGGCGGGGGAGTTCGGTTGCCACACAGTTAGCCTGAAAGACACCTCAGGAAGAAGCGGGGTGATTGAGTACAGGGACTCCTGGTAGACCAGGCACACACGGGGACAGGTCCCTAGAGCCAGACATCCATTTAGTGGTCTGCTAAATCCTGCCAGTGAGGACACTCCAGGTGTCTCACCAAACACACAGAGTCCACAGCATCAGCAGCAACGAGGGGGCCCATAAGTGAGATAGGGCAAGAAGCCATCTTTACTTGGTCCACGCTGTCAGCAAACGGGCCAGAAAGGGGAGAAAAGGCAGATGCGACTCCCTGCATGAATCCCATATACTTCAAGTCGGGGGTTATCTGAAACAAGAAGTGCTAGGAAGGCGAGCTTACAGTCATCCTTACTTCAGCCTGAAGGATACCTAGTTCTCCCTGCAGTCTATCTCAGTATCGCCAGGGTTACCTCACAGAAAACAACTGAAAGTGAGTAAAAACCGTGAAAGACATTCTGGACTGTGTGTGAGTTCTTCTGTGACCTGTGGTTCTACGCACTTACACTCGAGCCCCAGGGGCCGACCTCACTCTCGGGAGGCCACAGCATCTAACTGCAAATACCATCAGCCCCAGACGCTTCTAAACTGCAGTGGCGGTCCCCTCTCACCCTGACCGCAAAACTGAGAGTGGCGTCACGACTAAGATAGTAAAACCCAACATACCTGTTGTCCTGCTGAAGGAGCACTGTGGCGTCCCCGAACAGGATCAGCGCCCCTGGGGCGTCACACTATGACTGGCATAAGGTGGAGACATCGGTGTAGCCTATGTAGCCTATGATCCTGGCTGCTACATTCAAGATGGACTGGAGAGGTGAGATTTTAGTAAGAGGAAGACCGATTAGTGGAGAGTTGCAATATTCCAGACTACAATGAATAAGAGTAGCAGTATGAGTTTTTCCAGAATCGACAGTAAGAAAAGGTTGAAATCTAGAGATGTTTTTGAGGTGTAGGCAGGGGCTAGCTGGCATATATTGGCCAGGGAGGCAATCATAAGGCAGTGGCCCTCAAGTTGCAGCGGCCCAACTTTGGCCTGTTTATCTCTGGCCGCTGCATTAAATTTTCAGAGATATCAGGCTCTATGAACAGACTGGTACATATATATGGGAACAGAACCGCGCTTACTGCAACAGGACCAAGATGCTTACATAGATACAGGAACTGCAAGGAGCTTACTACAGAAATATGGGAGCAGGACCGAGCTTACTACAGAGATACGAGATCAGAACAGAGCTTACTACAGAGATATGGGAACAGAACTGAGCTTACTACAGAGATAAGGGAGCAGAACTGAGCTTACTACAGAGATATGGGAGTAAAACCGAGCTGACTACAGAGATACGGGAACATGAACCGAGCTTACTACAGAGATAAGGGAACAGAACCAAGCCTACTACAGAGATAAGGGTGCAGAACCGAGCTTACTACAGAGATACGGGAGCAGAACTGAGCTTACTACATAAATACGGGAACAGAACCGAGCTTACTACAGAGATAAGGGTGCAGAACTGAGCTTACTACAGAGATACAGGAGCAGAACCAAGCTTACTACAGAGATACGGGTACAGAACTGAGCTTACTGTATCCATACAGTAACAAAATTGTACTTACTAAGTCTACTACATAGAAACAGCAACATTACCAAGCCTACATAGATAAAGGAACAGAACAAGCTTACTGTATAGATATAGTACCAGAACTAAGCTTACTTCTTAAGTATGGTACCATAACCCAGCTTACTATATAGATATAGGAGCAAAACCACACTTGCTACATAGATGTGACGCCCTGGCACACCAGGTACTCACAGAAAGAGTTAATCCTCCTTGGTACCACCTGATCCCACATCGATGCAGTGAGGCAGCCGCACCCTCCCCCCAGTGTAGCAACTGAAAAGAGCCAGAGGGGAGGAGTTGAGAGTCAGTCGGAGAAGGGAGTGAGAGGAGAGCAGACAGGGGTTGTAGCTCCTGGGCTGCTGGGGAAGTGAAGAAAGGTGAAAGCCGAGTTCTAGGAGCTGAAGTGGAGAGTAGGCTCAGGGGAACACGTGGTAGACCGGGGCAGGGTAGTGGCCCGCCGGTAGTGTGCACGGGAACCCGGACTTGTGCAGAGAAAGGCCTTCCCCCGTCCGAAACCGAGGAGGAAAAGGTAACTGTCAGATGGAGTGCAGGAGAGAGAGAGAGAGAGGGCCCTGCTTCTTGTACCAGGTGTGGGATCCGAACACCGCCGTACCAAAGGCCTACGAACACTGGCCATTTCTGGTTAAGTACTGGACTCTGAGTATTTCTTCCATCAGTGTTTACTGACCCTCCACATCAATACAGCCCCATCCAGCACCAGGACAACCGAACTGTGAGTGTACTATTCCCTGCAATCCCTGCCACCACCACAACTCCCAACTGGGCCCCGAGACTACAACTCCCCTACCCGTGGAGGGGATCCCACCTGGCTGCCCTGCTCCATCAGTCCCGGGCACGGTCCCCAGAGGCAGCGGCGGTGCTACCATCTCATCACCGCAACCCACGGGTGGCATCACAGACAATTTCCCTTGTAAATAACCCCTTTTCACTTGTGGGCGGCGGACCACTGCTCGAACCCGGGTCCGGTTCCCACTCGAGCCACAGCAAAGCCCCAGATCCGAGCAGCCCCGAGCAGCCCCTTAGCTGCGGTCTGGCCCCCGCCCGCATCAATTTGGCATCACAAACAGGATTCTTACCCCATCTGTGACCTGGATGAAGTGCGCCTTGTTCCTGAGCTGTTGATCTTTGAACTTTGGAATTTTTGGACTGCCGCCATCTTGACCGCCATTCTTGGCGCCAAAATAACCTCGCGTCTTCTTCCCCGAGAAAGGGCGCGAAGCCAAAGCCCCCCTCGGAACCCAGCCAGAAGGAGGACCCTGAGGCCGAAAGCGAGACTAGCAAGCCGCATGAGAGGACTTCTCCCGAAAAAACAGGGGGGGCGGGCAGAGAAGCTGCGGCATGTAACCAGAACTGCAAAGTGTAGGAACGCCAGGACTCTGCAAAATCCCGTTCTTGGACACAAGAGCGGCAAGATGTCACAGCTGGCTGCAACCCCGACGATATCCCATCCAGCCCCAAGCTGGACCGCAGCCCCGATGACGTCATCCCCGGCCCCAGCAGTCCGCCCGGCCACAACAGAGATGACGTCGGCCCCGGCAGTCCGCCCGGCCACAACAGAGATGACGTCGGATCCGGCAGTCCGCCCAGCCGCAACGACGGCAGCACCTGTCCTGAAATCTCTCCCAGCTGTAGCGCCAGTCGCTCCCAAATGCCCCGTCCCGGCTGTGAAACAGTGGGAGTGCACCTGCCGAGAGGAGGAGCAGGCCACTGAGCGTGTGGGCTCTCGGCAGCTAGCGAGGCTGGTTGTAGCCGGCGCCGAAGGCATCCGAGTGGGCCTGGCTCCTGAGCAGGAGGCGGAACACGCAACCCGTGCCCTGTATTGGGAGCGGCAGCAGTTGTAAAAATGTTGTTTTATGGACTGGTGGGAAGGACAGTTTCGAAACGTTTAAGCAAAAATGCCTCCCCTTAGGGGGCTGAGATGTTTTATGTTTTGTAAGTTTTAAACTTTCACATTTCTCCCCCTACAGTTTCCTGTAAAATAAACCGTCGTTGTCCGGACAGCCCGCGGACGGGCTGTGTTTTACCAAGGGAGAATGGGACACCCTGGCACACCAGGTAGTCACAGAAAGAGTTAATCCTCCTTGGTACCACCTGATCCCACATCGGTGCAGTGACGCAGCCGCATCCTCCCCCCAGTGTAGCAACTGAAAAGAGCAGGAGGGGAGGAGTTGAGAGTCAGTAGGAGAAGGGAGGGAGAGGAGAGCAGACAGGGGTTGTAGCTCCTGGGCTGCTGGGGAAGTGAAGAAAAGTGAAAGCCGAGTTCTAGGAGCTGAAGTGGAGAGTAGGCTCAGGGAAACCCGTGGTGGACCGGGGCAGGGTAGTGGCCCGCCGGTAGTGTGCACGGGAACCCGGACTTGTGCAGAGAAAGGACTTCCTCTGTCCGAAACCGAGGAGGAAAAGGTGACTGTCAGATGGAGTGCAGGAGAGAAAGAGAGGGCCCTTCTTCTTCTACCGGGTGTGGGATCCGAACACCCCCGTACCAAAGGCCTACGGACACCGGCCATTTCTGGTTAAGTAGTGGACTCTGAGTATTTCTTCCATCAGTGTTTACTCACCCTCCACATCAAAACAGCCTCATCCAGCACCTGACAACTGAACTATGAGTGTACTATTCCCTGCAATCCCTGCCACCACCTCAACTCCCAACTGGGCCCCGGGACTACAACTCCCTTACCCGTGGAGGGGATCCCACCTTGCTACCCCGCTCCATCAGTCCCGGGCACGGTCCCCAGAGGCAGCGGCGGTGCCACCATCTCATCACCGCAACCCACGGGTGGCGTCACAGACAATTTCCCTTGCAAATAACCCCTTTTCATTTGTGGGCGGCGGACCGCTGCTCGAGCCCGGGTCCGGTCCCACTCGAGCCACAGCAAAGCCCCGGATCCGAGCATCCCCGAGCAGCCCCTTAGCTGTGGTCTGGCCACCGCCCGCAACATAGATACAGTACCATAACCCAGCTAACTACAAATACAACAATTAGAAAGCTTCCCCTTTATTTTCAATGTTAAACACTTACAGCACACAGATGGCACACGGACTGTACACTGACGCCATGCGTGTGCTGTATGTGTCTTTCACTGCCCCATAGACTTCTATTGGCTCTTGTCATCTGTGCTGATGGAAAAAAAAAAAAGACGTCTCCATGTGGACCACATGGACGCACGGTCTGTGTAAACACACGCACATGTGAGCAGCACCATAGATTATAATAGGTACATGTGGTAACAGGATACAACATGGACATGTGAAGGAGGCTCTAAGGTGACATAGCTACGTCATAGTGCACAGTTAGTTTCACTTTTCTTTTCATAAACATGGAAAGACAAATTAAATTCCCTAACACATGTGAATGAGCCCTTAGGATCCGGACCCACGATCAGTGTTAGCACTTTTTGGACATAAAGCGTTTTCACTGTGTCCAAAGTGCTATGTTGTACAGTACAGGCACAGTGGATGGATCTATAGAAATCTCCGCCCCCCCTGAGCTTCTTTTAGATGCTCCATAAACTGACCTGTGGCGCAAGTTTCCGAGCTGCAGCATGTCAATTTATTCTAACAGAGATCCTAGTGCTCCGTGCGGAAGAAGACTGCAAAAATCCACTGTCAGTCACCCTGATGGCGTGCACGGACAACGCGATCTCCTGCCCAGGAGACTTCACCAGAGAAAGTACGCTGTGTCCATACCATGAGGAAGCCTGATGGTGTGCACGGATAGCACGATCTCCCGCCCAGGAGACTGGCGTCTCCACCAGAGAAAGTATGCTGCATCCAGACCGTGAGGAAGCTTGGTGGTGGGCACGGACAGCGCGATCTCCCACCCAGGAGACTAGCGTTTCCATCAGAGAAAGTGCGCTGCGTCTGTGAGGAAGCCTGATGGTGGGCACTTACCCTTAGGCTGGGGCCATACATGCTCACAGCACAGCAGGAGCCGAATGTCATGGGACTGTGGTCCAATCCTGCAATCAGATCCTAGCCGCCGAGTAGAGGGAGGGATTTATCTCCTCCATTGCTGGCTGATGCGATAATCGCATAGCACTCCGCTGTACTGCGAGTGCAGTGCAATGTTTCTCTCGCACCCATAAACTTGAATGGGTGCGAGTAAAATAGCCCTAATCGGACCGAGAAAACAACCGCAGCATGCTGCAAGTGGAATGCGATCCTGAGAAAAAAAATCGTTCATGGGAGTGGCCTCATAGAGTAACATTGGGCTGATTGGAATGCGATTTTTTAATTGCATTCCACTCGATCCGTTTTATTCGCCGTGTATCCTAGGCCTTATAGATTTATAGTTGTACCCTAAAGATACAAATGTTTTACACATACATCACAATACACTATAAGGGTAAGTGACCACGGTCCGGACATGCTGCATCCCGGACGCAGCATGTCCTCCCCTGCAGGGCTGTATGTGCTATCCGCAGGGACGCACCTGCTCTGTGTGCTATCCGCAGGGACCATAGCTGCCTGAGCCCATGATCAGGGTTCGGGCTGCTGCGGTCTCTCTCTCTGTTTGCCCCACAGAGAACACTCACGACTCTGCAGCAATAAAGTGACATGATGCAGCTCGGGAAGCAGCACCGCAAGTCAGGTTATGCTGCGGGCAGTAAACGCACAGTGGGCATGGGATTTCTATAACTCCATCCACTGTACTTGTACTGTACATAACAGCATTTAGGACACAGCAAAAACACCTTGTATCCAAAATGCTGTAAACCCTGATCGTGAGCACGCAGCCTTACATACACGCATCTTACACACATACAACCCCAGAAACATGAACATGAAAACATACAGTACAGAGATGTGTACACATCATACAGACATTTGTACACACATATACACAGACACGTGCACAGATATAGTCACACAGAAGTATACACATATACACAGACACGTGCAGATATAGTCACATAGAATCACATACATATACATGCACAGATATAGTCACATAGAAGCATATACATATACACAGACACGTCCACAGATATAGTCACAAAGAAGCATATACACAGACACGTGCACAGATATAGTCACACAGAAGCATATACATATACACAGTCACATAGAAGCATATACATATACGCAGACATGTGCACAGATATAGTCACACAGAAGCATATACATATAGATAGTCACATAAAAGAACGTCAGTGTCACGGGTCACGTCAGTGTGAGGAGGTAGCTCCCCCTACTGCCATCTGTCAGCGTCAGTGTGCAGAGTGCCGCGGAGGAGGATGGAAGACAGAGGAGAGGCCGCCGGTGCTTGGAGCAGGTAAGCGCTCAGTGAGCCAAAGATGTAGGGACAGGAGCCGCATAAGATGGCAGCTATATGGGGAGAGGAGACGCATAAAGATTGCAGCTATATGGGGAGAGGGGCCGCATAAGATGGCAGCTATATGGGGAGAGGAGGCCACATAGATGAAAACTATATGGGGAGAGGGGCCGCAAAAGATAGCAGGTATATGGGGAGAGGAGGCCACAGATGGGAACTATTTGGGGAGAGGAGGCCACATAGATGGTAACTATATGGGGAGAGGAGGCTGCATAGATGGGAACTATATGGAGAGAGGAGGCTGCATAGATGGGAGCTATATGGGGAGAGGAGGCCGCATAGATGGGAGCTATATGGGAAGAGGAGGCCGCATAGATGTGAACTATATGGGGAGAGAAGGCCGCATGGGAAATGGGAAAAGGAGCACATGGGATAAGATCTGCTGGGAAAAGGAGCACATGGGATAAGATCTGCTGGGAAAAGAAGCCATGATGGGATTGGATCTGTAGGGGTAAAGAGGCCATAATGTAATGGGATCTGCAGGGGAAAGAGACCACATGGGATGAGATCTGTGTGGGGAAGTTCGTCTGTTCCCATTTTAGCAGAACTCATTTAGTAATAATTTTTAAAAATTGTAGAAAAAACGTTTAATACAATAAGACTGACAGTGACGGGAACAACTGGTGCTGGACAGAAGAGGGAAGGTATGGGAGGGGAAGAAGGGGAAAGAGATTTTACTTTAAATTACTTGTATTTTTGGTTGAGGAAAGTGCGTGTAAATGGGTGTGGTTAACAAAATGGCTGTGGTTACTGAATGGGTGTGGTTTTCAACTGGGCGGGGTTTACAGAGAACCTGTTTTTAAAAATTTGAATCCCACCCCTGGTGTACATACCAGTGGGCTAGAGGAGCTTGCTGACGCCATGCCCATGTGATCAGAAGGGGGCGGGGCTTCAGCCGCCATAGCTGACACCAGGAACAATCTCCACGTGTTCCTGGAATTGTTTATAATAAAAGCGGGGGTCTGAAGGTAAGGCACGGATTTGGGTCAAAATTTTGGCATACAAATCACTGCATTCAAAAAAGCAACGTAGGCACGTATCATGTACAATCTACATAGATTGTGCAGGGGATGCAGGACGCATGCATTTACGCTGCAGTGAAATACGCAGCGTAAATACATGTAATTACGCAACGTGCGCACGAGCCCTAACACACGGCCGCGCAAAGTGACCTGTGCGCAGCCGTGTCTGTGTGATAATGACGTGTGTGATAATGACATTATGCAGCCAACCCCATAAACCACCTGGGAGAGTGGCCCAGGGGGAGATTGCCCACTGGCCTCCCGGGCAAGCCTGCCCCTGGGTGTAGGTGACATGATAGAGCAAATGACCAGTGAATGAAGGACAGATCTAAGGGGTACTTTGCACGCTGCGACATCGCAAGCCAATGGTAGCGATGCCGAGCACGATAGTCCCCGTCCCCGTCGCAGCTGCGATATTTTGTGATCGCTGCCGTAGCGAACATTATCGCTACGGCAGCTTCACATGCACTCACCTGCCCTGCGACGTCGCTCTGGCCGGCGACCCACCTCCTTCCTAAGGGGGAAGGTCGTGCGGCGTCACAGCGACGTCACACGGCAGGCGGCCAATAGAGGCGGAGGGGCGGAGATGAGCGGGACGTAAACATCCCTCCCACCTCCGTCCTTCTGCATAGCCGGCGTGAGCCGCAGTGACGTAGGTAAGCTGATGTTCCTCGCTCCTGCGGCTTCTCACACAGCGATGTGTGCTGCCGCAGGGGAACGAGGAACAGCATCGTACCGTTGCTGCAGCGCAATTATGAAAATGTCGGACACTACACCAATGATACGATTATGACGCTTTTGCACTCGTTAATCGTATCATAAACGATTTACACACTACGATATCGACTGCAACGCCAGATGTGCGTCACTTTCGATTTGACCCCACCAACATCGCAGCTGCGATGTCGTAGTATGCAAAGTACACCTAAGTCAACTATGACCCTGAGATAGCGGACATCTTGCTGTGGAGTAATGGTTGAACCATACTCAGAAATAGTAATATTGGGTTTAGGAAGGTTAGTAGAGTGAGGAAACACGAGAAGTTCAGTTTTTGACAGATTCAGTTTTAGATAGAGAGAAGACATGATACTGGAGACACCATTGTATAAATTTGTGGCATCAGCATACAGATGGTACTGAAAACCCGAATATACTAATGATTTGTCCAATAGGAGCAGCTTATAAAGACAAGAGAAGAGGAGGGAGGCTAGGACTGAACCCTGAGGAACAAAGACAGTAAAGGGAAGAGGAGATTAAGAGGAGTCCGCAAAAGATACAATGAAGAAGAGTGAGAGAGGTAGGAAGAAAATCAGGAGAGAGCGGTGCCTTTAAGCCCAAAATAGTGGAGCATAGTGAGGCGTAGCTGGTGTTCCAGAGTGTTGAATGCAGCAAAGAGATCCAGGAGAATCAGCAGGGAGTAGTGATCACTAGATTTCGCTGTTAGTAGATCATTAGAGACTAAAGGGTTCCTTGCACGCTGCGACATCGCTAACGATATATCGTCGTGGTCACGCTGTTAGTGACGCACATCCGGCACCATTAGCGACATCGCAGCGTGTGACACCAAGGAGCGACGATCAACGAGCGCAAATGTGGCGCCCCTGACCTGGTCAGGGACCACTGAGTACTGCACCCATGCTGGGGACAGTACAATACAGGTAATCCAGAAGGCTGACAGGGGTGTGGAACACAGGCGCATAGTGATCAGGTCTCACACATGTACCCATGAGAGGACCCCTGGGGATCCCAGGAGGGGGCAAGCCTTCACCTTCACTGGAATAGTGGAGGGGGTAGAGCCTCCATCTCCTCTCAAGGGGTGTGGTGGAGAGTCTGGTTGCTAGGTGGCGTAGGCAAGAACAGGAGAGGAGGAGCAGTGAGCCAGTTCAGTGTAGAGTCCAGGGAGCTCAAGTGAGGAGCAGATCCCTGGAGCTGTGCAATCTGACAGCGTCCGCGCAGTGGCTACAGACGGGGGAGAACGGTCAACTAGGAGTGCTACCTGAAAGCCAGCTTCAGCTAGGGAGTGCAACGGAGTGGGAAGTAAGGAGACTGCTAGAGAGCACCAGGCCCAACCGGGCGGCAGATCCCGGAGCGAAGATAGATCCAGCTTTCTTCTGCTAAACCTGCCGGTGTGGGGCTCTCAAAGCCCACACCACAACACCACAAAAGCCGCAGCCACGTAACCGCAGTGAGGGCCCATAGGTCACAGGAGGCAAGAAGCTGGAGTGGCCTGGTCCGGGGAACAAGCAAACGGCAAACAAAAGGGGGAGAGAGGCTGCAGCATCTTCCCTGGGCGACCCCCATAGGGACTAAAAGTCGGGGTCACCCCAAACCACCAAGGGCTAAGGAAGGCGAGTCAGTAGTCACCCTCATAAAGTCAGCCTGAAGGATACCTGGTTCCCACCTGGTTCATCTCAGCTACGCCCGGGCTACTCACCCTGCCATCAAATGTGAGTAAAGCCCTTGAAAGACAATTCTGCCTGTGTGGAGTTATTCTGCGCCTTGTGGTACTACAAACCTACATCGGGCCCTGGGGCTTGCCTCACTCTCAGGAGGCTATTCCAACTAACTGCACACACCATCAGCCCCAGGCGTCCCCTAACCTGCAGTGGCGGTCCCCACTGACCGCAATACTGAGAGTGGCGTCACGATCAAAACCGAAGATTTCCTACCTGTGACCAGCACCAGCTACGTGGAGTCCCTGAAGGTATGCACCGATACAGCACCGGCGGGGCTTCACATCTGGCGTCACGAACAGGATAAGGACTAGACCTGTTCAGACAGGTGACCATGTGCCTGGGCGGTCCGCTTGAAAAATTGGAAGCGCCGCCATATTGCCACCATGAAAAGCGCGCTGAAAAACAACAGCAGCCCGCGCTGGAAGAAGTTACCGCCCACGAAGAGGTGTGGCTACCCAGAGATCCCCTGCAGAGTTCTGACCTTGCCAGCTATGAGAGTGGAAGCGTCCAGAGACGGCGGGAAGGAAAGAGAGCCACAAGCCTGCTGCTGGGAGAGGAGCTGCTGAAAGAGGCAGAGCAGAAACTGAACAGCTTGCTATCGGAGGCAACGGCGAGTCCACAGCTGGAGAGTCGTGCAGAAGAGGGCGCAGAAGAAATGGCGTCTGACCGCAGAAATCCAGAACCGGGCTCCGCTGCCTGGTGGTATCGGGAGCTGGCCCAGTTCTGCGACCGACTGGAGAACCGGGTCGTGGAGCAGATTAGAGAAGAACGAATGGAACTGCTGGAGATGGCTGCCGCGGTTCGGGCCTATGAAAGGAGAGCCGCGCGCCGAGTGCCAGACAGGACGGCGATGACGCAGACCCCGATGCTGCCACCGGTGGGTGAGTCGAGTGATGCCCCGGCCAGCGCAAGTGCCCCGACCCCTGCTGCCACGCCCGCGGTCCCCGAAGAGGCGTCCGGTGCGGCGACGCTGAAGCAGGCCGCAGCCACGCCAGGTGCGGCCTTCCAAGCCCCAGCGGCCGCAGCGATGCCCTGCTCGGCCCACCAAGACCCGGTCCCTGCAGCAACGCCCAGTCCGGCCCGCAAAGAACCGGCTGCCACCGCGACCCTCATCCGCGTCGCAGGCGTAACGCTGACCCAGGCCGCCGCCCTGCTAGGCCCGGCCCGCCGAGACCCCACCGCCGCAGCAACGCTCGTCCGCGCCGCAAGTGAGGTGCTGAACCAGGCCGCAGCCACGCCAGGCGCGGCCCGCCAAGCCCCGGCCGCCGCAGCGATGCCCTGCTCGGCCCACCAAGACCCGGTCCCTGCAGCGACGCCCAGCCCAGCCTGCACAGATCCCATCACAGCTGCGACGCCGATCCAGGCCGCCGCCATGCCGGGCGCGGCCCGCCAAGACCAGGCCGCCGCCATCCAGGGCGCGGCCCGCCAAGACCAGGCCGCCGCCATGCCAGGCGCGGCCCGCCAAGACCAGGCCGCCGCCATGCCAGGCGCGGCCCGCCAAGACAAGGCTGACGTACCATTTACCCCGGCCCGCAAGGCCAGAGCAGACAAGGCTCCCCAGGTTCAGGAAGTCCCTGCTAGGCAATCCCTGGTAGGTGAGGACTCCGCATACTGGCAGCTAAAAGCCGACCTGGAAGCTAAGTTCCCACGGGAGATGGTGGAGCGGTACATGCTCCCTCCGCACACCCCAAAGAGTATCCCGACAGCTCCCGCAGCAACCACGGCAAAGAGTTCCCCACCTGGGCCGGCAGAAAGAAGTCCATCCCCAGCACTGCTACCCAAGGAGTGCCAGGAAGAACTAAGGGGGGGAGGAGGCCAGGAGGTTGAGGGGCTGACTCCAGAGCCATACCCAGAGCCAGAGATGCTGCCTTATTCTCGCTGGGATGAGGAAGACCTGACACCATCTGCAGAAGAAGATCTGCCCAAAAGCCTTACATGGGAGTTTGCAAGCTGCACTTCGCAGAATCTAGCCTGCAAGACACAGCGTCGCAACAGGACAACGCTGTCCCCTGCACCACAGTCTCCAGAGCAGAGAGAAGTCACAGCCAGAGACCTACAGGAGAAAAGGTTACTGAGAAGATCCAAAGCCCAGGTCAGAGGACCCCTTTGTAGAGGAGTTGTGGAGGACTTCAATTTGAAAAGCGGATACGGCTTTATTGTAGCAAGAGGAATAAAAGAGGGTATATTTGTGAATCGGAGAGATGTTCAAGCCCACCTGCCCAGAGGACATTCAGGCAGAAATTTGAAAATTGGAGACGCAGTACAGTTCACCTTGCATCAAGGAGAAAGGGGCTACTATGCCTTAGACGTAGCACCATGTCCCAAAGAAGAAAGAAAAGACAGAGATAAAGAAACAGATGCAGAAAAGGGAACAGATGAAGATCAAGAAAGAAAAGACAAAGAGCCTACAGATGAAACTACCTCAGAGGATGACAAGGAGCAAGAAAACAGCAGGTGCCGTAGCCCAATAGGCCAAAGCCCTGGTACCGAGGAGTAAAGTAAAGAAAGAAGTACCGAAAGTTTGACCAGTTTGACAAGTTGAAAAGTTTGCAACGTTATTGTTTAAGCATGTGCCCACAAAAACTATTGTGAGAAATAAACTTTAAGGCTATGAACTTGCTATAGCCACAAACTCTCGCAGTGTAAATAGTTACACCAGTGGCACCACCACCAGGGCCAGCCTGTTTAGGGGCTTGGCTCGTCTGCAACCAGGAGGGGCCCGTCCGTATATAGGGCCTTGGCTCACTTGCGACCAGAGAGCACGCCTGTTTATGGGGCCTTGGCTCACCACCACAAAGAGGGTACCTGGTCAGCACCAACTGTGGAGGCCGCCTCTACATTCTGCCAGAAGAGGCTGACGGCGCGGATCCACCAGGCCAGGTATACCCTGAAACCACCAGCCCATGAAAGCCGCCTCTACATCCTGCCAGAAGTGGCTGAAGTCGCGGCCAACGGGAGAGGAAGATTGGAGGAAAGGTCTGGGGAAACGGATGGCCCAGACCTGGTTACCAACAGGACCGGTGACCTGCCTCCTGAGAGGGTTTTGGGTGGGTTAACGGACTTGTGGGTGGAGGGTGGTGATGTCTGATACCTGGTGGTTTTAAAAATGTTTTACATGTTTTAATGTTTTATGCATTTTAAAATGTTGTCTTGCAGCCCGAGGACGTGCTGGTGATAACTAAGGGGGAATGTGGCGCCCCTGACCTGGTCAGGGACCACTGAGTACTGCACCCATGCTGGGGACAGTACAATACAGGTAATCCAGAAGGCTGACAGGGGTGTGGAACACAGGCGCATAGTGATCAGGTCTCACACATGTACCCATGAGAGGACCCCTGGGGATCCCAGGAGGGGGCAAGCCTTCACCTTCACTGGAATAGTGGAGGGGGTAGAGCCTCCATCTCCTCTCAAGGGGTGTGGTGGAGAGTCTGGTTGCTAGGTGGCGTAGGCAAGAACAGGAGAGGAGGAGCAGTGAGCCAGTTCAGTGTAGAGTCCAGGGAGCTCAAGTGAGGAGCAGATCCCTGGAGCTGTGCAATCTGACAGCGTCCGCGCAGTGGCTACAGACGGGGGAGAACGGTCAACTAGGAGTGCTACCTGAAAGCCAGCTTCAGCTAGGGAGTGCAACGGAGTGGGAAGTAAGGAGACTGCTAGAGAGCACCAGGCCCAACCGGGCGGCAGATCCCGGAGCGAAGATAGATCCAGCTTTCTTCTGCTAAACCTGCCGGTGTGGGGCTCTCAAAGCCCACACCACAACACCACAAAAGCCGCAGCCACGTAACCGCAGTGAGGGCCCATAGGTCACAGGAGGCAAGAAGCTGGAGTGGCCTGGTCCGGGGAACAAGCAAACGGCAAACAAAAGGGGGAGAGAGGCTGCAGCATCTTCCCTGGGCGACCCCCATAGGGACTAAAAGTCGGGGTCACCCCAAACCACCAAGGGCTAAGGAAGGCGAGTCAGTAGTCACCCTCATAAAGTCAGCCTGAAGGATACCT